>NW_024468532.1:7622-126718 GCF_001632365.1 Laetiporus sulphureus 93-53 | reverse complement strand
ACGGACGTAACATCTTTTGGCGGTAGTGTCGTCACGATTTTTACATCTGGCGCCGGTAGTGTCGCCAGCGCTGCAACATCCGTCGGCGGTGAAGTTGCAACTTATGTCACCTGTACGTGACCGAGTCTCACTTCTGTCGGAGCATAATCTTGACTATTTTGTTCAGCCGAAGCCGGCCATGCTTATACTGTGGTCACTTCTGCGGGGGGTGAGGCGATTACTCTGGCTACCAGTGGCGGAGGAGTCGTCACATCATTCGGTGGCTCGGTGTATACAGAAGCTACTGGCAACATTGGTACTGCTGTGAGCGGTGCTTCGTCATCGGCCACGGCTTCCGCGACTTCTGTTGCCTCTTCAACAAGGTTAGTATTACAGTCCGTGCCTCAGTATCGTGTACGCTAAATCACAACGCGCAACAGCTCATCAAGTGCCGCCATGGGGTTGCATTCATTGGATGTTTCGACGTCTCTGCTAGCTAGTATGGCTGTCACGTTGGGCGGTGTGGTTTTCGGTGCCTTCGTTACCTTGTGAGATGCTGCGTCAACATGGTGGAGTTCTGTTTCGATGCTTTGCGGACTCATTTATTATGCCTCATTTACACTTCGGCCTTCCTTCCGTAATGCATATTGTCTTCGCACTTACAGATTGGACATGAGCTGTGGGCACAAGCTCGATAACACTTCACCGTCGACAACCCATCTTGCCCATGAGTATTGACGATTTTACCGATAATCAATTTGCAAATCTACGCTCACATCAGCCTGGATTCGGACCATGGTGGCTTCATGCGTCGGCCTCGATTGGTCTCGACTATTTCAGAATATTCCTCGAATCATCTCGCCCGGTTCCTCCGTCACAGTGGAATTGCATTCACTCGAAAATCTACTACTGCTGAGACATATCCTTGTTGACCTGCGAGTCCAGTATGAGTAAACAGTCATGATGAAAGAGTACTTCACATACGCGAGGGTTGAAGAAAAGGGTGTTCTGGCCCCAAGGGAAGCCACCGCTCGCTGGAGATTGCACTGTAAACGAAACATCCTTGGAGGGAGAGGAGGCACGTACCGCGCCTGTTTAAGTATTCGTACGCGGGAGGTTCGGGAAGATGGCCGCCGTGCTCCGCCTGGAGATGCTTCTGGTGCGCACTGTGCTCTGCCTCCACGTTGCGGACCCAAAGACCGCAGACACCGACTAAGCAGCGCCACAATGATCAGATCATCGTAAACATATGCGACGAACGCACTCACTAGCAGGGATACAAACGAAGAGACTTAGAGTCGTTCACGTGTCATCAGCAGATCATGAGAGCCCACTACTATACCGCGCACCTAATCCTACGCCAGAGATTGGCGGTTTCTGCGAAGAACTGCGTCAGGAGGGAGTTAAACGTGCGCAACGCCGTGACCTCATACCGGCAGCGTGTGTCTTCAAAGCAACCTGCTTTTCCGCCCACTGCGTCTTCGCCAACTCGGCTGTGGTATTGGCATACCCACGAGCACGGGGAATGGCGCGCAGCGCAGCACGACGAGCGAGCATTGACATTATAAGGGCTTTCAATCGGGGAAAGGTGGTGGACTGACTTTGCAGGAGGGAGAAACACGGAAGGTGAGCGCTGGTCGAGGACTCTGGGAACTGCTTACGTCATATATGTCACGTGATCATATGCAAGTGCACTGACGCGTCTCCGCGCGCTCAAGGCTGCACAGTACTGTACGACTGCACCGCAAATATGGTCCCTCGCTCCCAGTCCTCCGCCGCAGGCCTGCTCGCACTGCTCTCAGAACCAGAGCCTCTGCTCAAGCAGCATGCGCTCAAGAGGCTTACTGCGCTGGTACCCCAATTTTGGGCGGAGATATCTGAACACATTGCTCTCATGTGAGTGAGCACTGGTGGTTTTCGCGTTGTGACGTTCATGACTTGTTATGTGCAGAGAATCACTATATGAGAGCGAGGAACTTCCGAAGGAGGCACATGACGCGGCGGCGCTTTTGGCGAGCAAGGTATATTACTACCTCGGGGAATACGATGAGACATTGTCCTTCGCTCTTGGTGCGGGAAGCGCGTTTGAGGCGGAAAGTCGCGCCCCAGGTTCTGAAGAATATGTCGAAACAGTTATTTGTGAGTGCATGCTGTACAGTGCGCGGTAGCATGTTCGCCTAACCATCGCGTTCACTTCGCAGCGAAAGCGATTGATCGGTATATTAAAGCCCGGACGGACGAGCAGGCAGGAGGGAGGAAGATTGATCCCAAGTTACAGAATATCATCGAGGGTATCTTCAGACGCTGCATCGCAGATGGGGAATACAAGCAAGTGCGTATCCCGCGAGGGTTCGCTTTCCTCGCCGCTAACATCTGCTCCAGGCAATAGGCATCGCGCTCGAGTCGCACCGCCTTGATGTCATCACGCAAATATATGAGTCCACAGAAGATGTCAGCCTACTTTCATACACCATGGATGCCGTCCTCGACACCGCGTTCCCGCTTGTTTACCGCGACGAGGTGCTGCAATTCCTTCTTCCTCTATTTCCTGCTCCTACAAGCGAGAACAAGTCTCCCCATGTGTCGTCTGTCACGCGCCTGCTGGTCTCACTTAGTTCGGCAGAGCTGACGGTCCCTTTCCTAACGTCACTGGTACCGAAAGAGCACCTGCTGGCGTATCAAGTCGCATTTGACCTGGTAGAGGGTGGTGCGCAGGATTATTTGGAGAGCGTACGAAAGGATCTCCCTGAAGGTCAAGGCGTGAGTCTGTTCCGTCGTTGCTATCGACGGTCCTCTCACGCTACTGCAGGATATCAAGGCGATTTACGACAAGCTACGAAGAATTTTGCTTGGGCAGGAGTCCATCAAGCTGTATCTGGAATTCTTGAAGCGCAACAACAAGGTCGACATGTTGATTCTAAAGAATACTAAGGTTGGCTGTTCGCGGTCCATCTCATGTGGTCACTATAGGCTGACTGCGGGCACTACAGGATTCTTTGGAACCTCGCTCATCAATATATCATGTTGCGCTCAGTCTACAAAACGCCTTCATGCATTCTGGAACGACATCTGATGTGTTCTTACGAGAAAACCTTGAGTGGCTCGGTCTCGCGAGCAATTGGGCTAAGTTCTCTGCTACGGCAGCTCTTGGTGTCATCCACAAAGGTCACTTTGAGGAGAGCATGAATATTCTGGGGCCATACTTACCTCAAGCTGGTGGTGGAGACAGCGGTATTCCGGGCGCGGCTTATTCGGAGGGAGGTTCGCTGTATGCTCTTGGTTTAGTGAATGCCGGTTGCGGGAGCGGTCGACATGTAGAGGAATATCTGCGCAATACCCTCAAGGAAGCTCAAAGCGAGGTAGTGCAGCATGGCGCGGCGCTCGGACTGGGTGTGGCCGGTATGGGCGGGAAGAACGCGGAAACGTACGATGAGCTGAAGCAGACGTTGTTCACGGACTCGGCCATCGCGGGCGAGGCGTCTGGCTATGCGATGGGCTTGATCATGCTCAGCACAGCGGACGTGACGGCAGCTGATGAGATGTTGCAGTATGCGAGGGAGACGCAGCATGAGAAGATCATCCGGGGTATTGCGGTTGGTCTAGCTTTCATCTATTATGGTAGGCAAGAGCAGGCAGATGAGATGATCAAGACACTCCTAGCGGAGAAGGTCAGCTGCAGCACTGTTGTTTGATGATTTCATATACTGAATAGTTTCATAGGAGCCGATTCTGCGGTATGGTGGTGTCTACACTCTCGCGCTCGCATATGCTGGCACATCCAACAATGGCGCCATCCGTCAGCTGCTGCATATCGCTGTCTCGGACACATCAGATGATGTCCGGAGGGCGGCGGTCACATCACTCGCGTTCCTGCTGTTCAAAAATCCTGCACAAGTTCCGCGCATCGTCCAGCTGCTGAGTGAGAGCTATAATCCGCACGTCCGATGCGGTGCGACACTCGCGCTTGGCATTGCTTGCGCGGGCACTGGCTTACAGGTCTGTTTATTCAACTCTAACCGAGAGTATTCACGCTGATATTTGCTTTTGCTTGTTATAGGATGCAGTGGATATTCTAGAGCCGATGACCAAAGACAGTGTCGACTTCGTTCGACAGGGTGCCTTCGTCGCTCTTGGGATGATCCTTGTCGAGCAGTCGGAGGTGTCAGCGCCATCTCTCGCTTCTACTCGCGCATTGTATGCGAAGATTGTCGCGGACAAGCACGAAGACCCTATGGCGCGCTTCGGTGCAGCATTAGGGCAAGGATTTATTGATGCTGGCGGTCGCAACGTGACGATTAGCTTGCAAAGTCGGGCTGGCAGCCGTAATACCAACGCTATCGTTGGCATGGTCTTGTTCTGCCAGTTCTGGTACTGGTACCCGTTGGCACACTGTGCATGCCTAGCATTCGACCCTACGGCTATCATCGGTCTGGATAGTACCCTGCAGGTATGCTTCCGACTTAATTGAATGACTTCAGTGTTCTTACATGGGGGCCCTAGGCGCCGAACTTTGAGTTTATCTCGAACGCCAGACCAAGTCTGTTTGCGTACCCGGCACCAACGAAGCTCCCGAAGAAGGAGGCCGTGGCTAAAGTTGCTACAGCCGTTCTCTCGACGACTGCACGGGCGAAGGCCAGGGAGAAAAAGAAGGCCGCTGCTGAGGGGTTCGATGCCATGGAGACAGTAAGTCAATATATGTGTTCCTGCGCAATCTGATCAACGTGGCCTAGGACGAGAAGGCGGAGGCGAAGAAGGATGGCGATGTGGAGATGAAGACAGACGAAGCATCTTCATCTACACCGAAACGGAAGGAGCCAGCTTTAGAAAAGTTGTCGAACTTCTCTCGCGTAGTGCCGGCACAGATACCGTACATCAGCTTCCCTCTCGATAATCGGTACCAGCCAGTCAGGGCAGTGTCGACCAAACCACCACCGAGCTTGAAGGCTAACAGGCCGTCTTCACCGAAGTCATCGTTGGTACCAGGCCTGACGTCTGAACGATACGCTGGTGGCGGCGGCATTCTGATCCTGATCGACCAACGTCCGGACGAGGAGCCAGACTACATCGAGTTCGAGACACAGACAATCATCGCTGCAAATCAGGCGGTGGCTGTTCCCGATGACCGTCCCGCGCACGTTTCAGAGGGTCGTCACATCTCGCTGGATGAGACTGCTCCCGAGGCGGAACCACCGGAATCGTTCGAGGTGCGTCTTGTTTTGATGATCTGATATATGTACTGACACTTCTAATATTAGTACCCCTTCGACAACGACGTATAATGGACCTGTGCTGCTATTCGACGTATTTACTTCCGCAATCAGTGCATTTGTTCTTTTTTTTGGCCTTCCGGCGCCTCGCGTGATTCAAAGTAGATCCTGCCACTGAGTGAACGTTTGTGAGCTGACTGCGAGTACCAGAGCTCGTCCAGCGTGTGACGTGTAAAAAACCCCTTTCTGCTCGCACTTTTTTGTAAATTCTACGCAGTAGAAACAATAATTGCCGAAGCTGATTTTGCATCTTCCACGTGGCCACAATGCAATTACAGCGAGGGCAGCGGGCACAACGGTCACATCGTGACAAAGAGCATGTGACCGTGACGAGCCCACGCGCTGATCCCTTGCTAAACCGCCATCTCCTTTTCAGCGCGTCCTCTCCAACATCCGCGCAACCTTGCCTTCATCTTCATCTCTAACCATCATGGAATCCCGTGTCGCACAGCGCAAAAGCGGTAAGTGTATAGAGCCAGAAAAGATGCGTGCGCGATATTAACGGCCTGTCTTATACAGAGTACAAAAGCAAGGGTGGTTTGAAGCAGGATGAGCTGAGGCGTCGGCGCGAAGAGCAGCAAGTCGAGATCAGAAGGCAGAAGCGAGAGGAGAACATTACTAAGAGACGTAATTTCCTTCCCGACACCGGTGTTGATTCCGATGAGGAGGGTGGTGCGCCCAACTGGGAGAGTCCTGTAAGTCCTATCATTCAGGCGCGCATTTTGGATCAATGTTGACGAACGACGGTTAGCTCGCCGATGAGATGATTGCTGGTGTATTCTCCGACAGCCTTGAGCGTCAGTTGGAAGCCACCACGAAGTTCCGCAAATTGCTCTCAAAGGAGAAGAACCCGCCCATTGAACGAGTCATCGAGTGCGGCGTGGTACCGCGCTTCGTTGAATTCCTTCGTGGGGATAATGCAATGCTCCAGGTAAGTTCACCACAGTAGAGTGCGAAAAAGAGTGACACTCACGTCAGCACGCAGTTCGAGGCAGCTTGGGCTCTCACTAATATTGCGTCGGGAACCGCAGAGCACACTCAAGTTGTCATTGGCGCCAATGCTGTGCCGGAGTTCATCAGGTTGCTCTCTTCGAATGTGACCGATGTCAGGGAGCAGGCCGTGTGGGCACTTGGGAACATTGCAGGCGACAGTCCGGCTTGCCGAGACTACGTTCTGCAGCAGGGTGCTCTGAGGCCTCTCTTGCAGCTTCTGAGCGAGAACCACAAGCTCAGCATGCTCAGAAACGCGACCTGGACTCTCAGCAACTTTTGCAGAGGGAAGTCTCCTCAACCAGACTGGGACCTGGTGCGTTTTGAGCTCATGTTTCTTTGTTGCTTTGTGTTGAGTTTTTATTCCTTAGATTTCGCCGGCTCTCACTGTCCTCACGAAACTCATTTACTCCTTGGACGATGAGATTCTCATTGATGCTTGCTGGGCAATCTCGTACCTTTCGGATGGCTCCAACGACAAGATTCAGGCCGTGATTGAGTCAGGCGTCTGCAGGCGACTTGTAGACCTCCTCATGCACCCCTCGACTTCGGTTCAGACTCCTGCTCTTCGATCTGTCGGCAACATTGTCACAGGCGATGACCTTCAGACGCAAGTGGTGATCACGTCTGGCGCACTCCCTGCTCTTCTGTCGCTGCTTTCCTCTCCTAAGGAGGGTATCCGCAAGGAGGCATGCTGGACGATTTCTAACATCACCGCTGGCTCACCGCCGCAAATCCAATCAGTCATCGATGCGAATATCATCCCTCCCCTTATCAACATCCTTCAGAATGCCGACTTCAAGACGAAAAAGGAGGCGTGCTGGGCGATTTCGAACGCGACTTCCGGTGGTCTCCAGGAACCTTCGCAGATTCGTTATCTCGTATCTCAGGGTTGCATCAAGCCGCTTTGTGACCTTTTGACGATGATGGACAACAAGATCATTCAGGTTGCGCTCGATGGCCTCGACAACATTCTCAAGGTTGGCGAGATGGACAAGCAAGCTGCTGGCCCTGGTGCAGTTAACCAATATGCACTATACGTGGAGGAAGCCGGTGGAATGGTCACAATCCACAATCTCCAGCAACATGACAACCTCGAGATTTACAAGAAGGCTTTCAACATCATGGACAAGTACTTCCCTGACGATGAGGAAGTTGATGCTGGAATCAGTACGGCTAATGTTGACGCTTCGGGCGCGTTCGCGGTACGTTGTTTTTCATCATATTTTGTTGTTCGTCGATTGAACATATATCTACAGTTCAACCAAGAAGGTGCTGCGCCACCTCCCGGTGGATTTACTTTCGGGCAGCAGTAAACTAGTATGAGGGTTTTCTTGCCGTAGACATTACCAAAGCTCGTCTGTCAGGATCGTTAGTTTCCGGTGCATCGCTGTTCTCTCTCTCCGTTCCAATTGTCATTTCCTGTCGTCGCATCATTTAACATACCGCATGTTGCGTGTATTATCATGTTCAGTGAAGCATGCTTTGTATCGTCTCTACCTTGTCGTACGTGTTGACTATCGAGAATAACATACGGCAAGCTCAGAGCCATCTTTTGTGACGTACGTTGTAGCTGCCAAAGCACGGCGCGGCGCGACCATTTCCGAGGTCATAGACTCGTCCGACCTGAACGCGTGCCACAGTGCCACAGACGCGTTCTTTTCTTGCCTTCGAACCATGGCTTCACAAATCCTCCCTCTAGGTAACAGCCGTTTTCACTCCTGCGACGTACCCACTAATCTAAAATTCTAAGTTCAGAGCTCATTGATAGATGTATCGGTTCACGAATTTGGGTGATCATGAAGAGCGATCGCGAGTTCACCGGGACTCTGCTGGGTTTTGATGACTTCGTTAGTGAGTGACACGCACGCTCGACTCCAGACGCATTATTCAGCACATCATAGATATGGTCCTTGAAGATGTGATAGAGTAGTATGTATCGATATGCTTGACATAGCGTTCAGCTTCACTGATATCTTCATTCGCAGCGAAACAACGCCGCAAGGCAAGAAGAAGACAAAACTTGCCCAGACACTGCTCAATGGGAACAATATCTGTATGGTTCGCCCAATTTCTCGTCCTACTCTAATACTCTGGTCATTAAACCCGTTATGTCTAGCTTATACCGGGTAGCAATGGACCAGAGGACGTATAGCGAGATGCTGAAGGCATGTGAGCAGGGAATGCCGCATCGTATCTGCAATTAACCACTGTTGTTGGTGTTGTTGGCCAATTCTCCAGGAAGATATTGGCTTGGCTTGTGTGCTGTGCTACTGTTGAGCTTGTGCTGCCGGACACGACCTGTGAATCAGGCTGGAGGCCAAGCTCTGTGTTACTTTCTCTAGCCTAACACTTCGTGATCTCTTTTTCTCTGTCTCATGTATGATTTTTCTTGCAATCCAATCGCTCATGAAAACTTCTGGCATACTCATACCCATCCACGCCTCATACATACTTTGCTTCGTGGCGCGGTATTGATCCGAATCGCGCACACGTGTGACGAGTGTGTGACAACACGGTGCGTCCGCGCCACACGAAATCTCCAGTGTTCGCAACCACCGACTTGACACTCGCCTGCCCCCATGGTCGTTCGCATTCGGTTCTCCCTTCATGGCCCACCACATCGCAAAATCTTCCACCTCGTCGCCATCGAGAATCGCACCGCACGAGATTCGAAGCCGATCGAGCTGCTAGGCATATATAATCCTCAGCCGCGGCCGAACCCCGGTCAGCAGCACAAGACGATGCAGTGGAGCCCTGAAAGGATACGCTACTGGCTATCGGTTGGGGCACAGCCGAGTAAGACTGTGGAAAGGCTCTTGGTGCTGGTGCGTAATCGTTGCTGGCTGCTCTCGAATTGCCGGAGTGCTTAACGATATGCTAGGGCGGTGTCATAAAGGAGTCTCCCTCCTCGGATAAGGAGACATTGTCAACACCGTCATCTTCAGAAAACCCTGGTATCAAAATCGACGACGTCGACTGAGTGCGTCAACCTTGATGCACATCACATAGAGCAGTCCGCCGGCAGCACCTGGAGGGGGCGCAGGACGGGCTTTTGGAAGGTTGCCTGCGAAAGGCTTCATAGAAGAAGATGAAGCAGTTTGGCGATGGGACGTCTCTGTGCGTGTAAATGCAAATGCGTGTCGACCATACATCTGGCATCTACATACTTCTCTCGATGTAGTAACAGGCCACATGCTAACCTGGCTTATCACCCCTTGAGTTCAGGATGTCCACAATGTCCTGATGACCAGAGATTTCGGCCAATTCTACTGCAGGCAGGTCGTCCGCGTCCTGTCATGCCGTTGTCAATGCAAGACTGAGGACCGGCCTTGATGGACGCCTACCTTGATACTGGGGTCGGCGCCCCGACTCAGTAACAACCTGACAATCTCGACATGCCCTCTGTCGCACGCCAGATGCAACGATGTGTACCCCTGATGGATGGAAAGAGCACGGTCAATTTGAGAAATAGAACGAGCGGCGTTTCACTCACGTTCTCGTCCGCTGCATTGACGTCGATGTCGGGATTTTCATCGAGAAATGATGCAATATCTCGCACGTTGCCGGAGATGGCCAGACGACTAAGAGTAGTCTTGCTTTGCTCGTGGCCCGAGATGTCCATTACGCTCACAGAATTGCCCATACCTCCGCCGCCGCCGCCTCTATCTCTGCTAGGTTCACCAACTATGTCTAAGTCGTCAATCAACGCAGCCTTCTCCGGAGGAACCATGTCCTCCTTCCATCCCAGTTCTCTCGCAATAGCTAGGTACCGAGCCTCGGCCTCGGGAGCGCGATCGCTATAAGTCTTCCCTGCAGCGCTCCACGCGTCCCACTTAGCTCTTCCGGTCATGTCGAAAATCGACGGTCTTAACGCGTCCGGGCTGTGCGACACTGTAAGATACTTGAACAGGCCATACAGCTGTTGTGGCCCCCATTAAAACAGACACAGCGTGCAGAATCATCAGAACACGGTGCGAGCGGGGGAGAGGACGAGAGGACCTCTAGCTTAACAGTGTTCGGCACCTTGGACAGCATGGTCGCGCTCGAAAGGTAACTCGCGGCATCTTGGAACGTCTGCGAGGGCACATACGCGGGCGGAGGCGCTGACATGCAAGCAAGGATGGTATTATACCAGTAGGTAAGACGATACAGGGCGGTGGCCTTGGATAGCAATCTACTGCACTTTATTACGTAACTAGCGCGTACGTGTGTATGCGAAGCCCGAGAAGTGTACTCGACCTACAAGTTGAATCCGGCAGCTTGCATGGCCTGCAAGAGAAACGTGAGCAGCAGTGTTGCAGGAACAGGCTCGCACGACGTACCTTCAGCATCTCGGTGCCGATCTTCGCGGGGCTGTCGGTGACGATGACGCCAGCCTTCTCAAGCGCGGCCACCTTGTCTTTTGCGGCACCCTTCCCGCCAGAGATGATGGCGCCTGCATGCCCCATCCGCCTGCCTGGAGGCGCGGTCCGCCCAGCGATGAAGCCGACGACTGGCTTCGGCTTGCTGCGTGTCTTGTTGTACTGCTCAAGATACGCAGCAGCGTCCTCCTCCATGGAACCACCGATCTCACCAATGATCACGATGCCTGATGCAAGCAGGCGTCAGTTTCGAACATTTAGGTTACGTCCATGAACTATGTCGACGACTGACCTTCGGTGTTGGGATCGTCCAGGAAGAGCTTGACACAGTCGATGTGCTTCGTACCCGGGAACGGGTCTCCGCCGATTCCGATACAGAGGGACTGGCCCAAACCAACATCGGTGGTCTGGGCCACTGCTTCGTAGGTTAATGTGCCCGAGCGGGATACGACCCCTTGGGGTGCGGGGTAGCGTTCAGCTTTAATTCCGCTTATTCGGACCATCCGGCTTACCGATGGTACCCGGCTTGTGGATGTGCCCCGGCTGAATGCCCATCTTGCAGCCTAATGGGTTTATGATGCCTGGGCAGTTGGGGCCCACAAGACGCGACTTCGACTGACTCCTCAGTGCTTGCGCGACCTGCAGTCGCGTTCAGTGAGCTGAGAAAAAGCTGGACGGAAATCGCTTGCCTTTATCTCGTCAGCCTGAGGAATACCCTCTGTGATGCACACAATGAGCCCGATCTCATTCTGAATCGCCTCAATGATGGCATCCGCCGCAAACGGTGGTGGGACGTAGAGTACTGTCGCGTCGGGCTTGAGTTCTCGTACAGCCTGCAAGGACATGAGATCGCCGCTGAGGGATGAACAGCAACTAGGAGCGAACCTCTTTCACAGTTCCGAAGACGGGCAAGCCGAGATGTAGCTCGCCAGCCTTGTGAGGTGACACACCACCGACCAGATTCGTGCCATATTGAAGGGCCTCTCGCGAATGGAACGTAGCCTGCGGGCACGCGTCAGCAATAGCGCAGGAATGCGTTTGACGTGACGTACAGTCTTTCCTGTGAACCCTTGACAGAGCACCTTGGTGTCTTTATGGATGAGAAGATTTTTGATCGTGGCCTCGTAGCCTTGTCGGTGTGCTGTCTGGGAGAACGTCCGGCGGCCAGCTGGGATATCATTGCAATAAGCAGAAGGAAGGCTTTCGTCTGCAGCTACTGTCAATGCGCACCTGCGGTCGCTAGGGAGTGGCCGAGTCTTGGGATCATGGTGCGGTGGTGCGTGGAAGGGGAATGAAGCTGGCGCGGTTGGGCGCTCCGGCGCGATTTGAGTTGCTTCTGGCAGCGGGGCCATATATAGGGTACTAGACTGCGAATATTGCATGTGTTTCAGGCGCTCGCACCAGCTGCGGGCTTCCGACTTCTCACATCTCTCTCTTCTTCTTTACTCCCGCACAAACACCATTCTTGTCGAAAAAATTGTATACAACCTTGCGCATAACAATACAGATTGAACGACTACGCCCATTCTCTTCCCTTCCACCCTTCTAATCACCCCCCAAAGCCACCGCTCGCCGCCGGTCGCGGGCTTTGCAGGATGCCCGATGCAGCGCGAGGATCGCACGCTTCACTTTATCGTACTCCGCTGACTGTATTGCACTGCAGATCAGGGAAATCAGTGAGACCGAACACACGGCGCGCTCATGTTCGTCATTTCGCTCACCTGCTTATGTCTGCTATGAATTGCGTCTTGCTCTGCTCAGGAGCCGAGCTCGACGAGATCTGTTGCACCACCGCCGGCAACCACGAAATCAACTCCGTCGGCGATAGTGCTGTCAGTGACCGGAAAATCGTGACCACGATCGGCACAGACTCTTCAGGGAAGTCTCCCACAACGCCAGCCAGTAAATATCCTGTCAGCTGTGGGCCTTCCCGTTGGACTGCTGGCCGGATGGCTGCAGCATAAACCGGGAACTTGGGTGGCTGGACAGTACCGACGGCGGTCGGCAACAGGCATTCATGCGTGAGCACGTTGCGGAGGAACTCCAACGCTGCAAAAATAATATCAGAATGCACAACGGTAAGCGCACCGATCGCGACGCGGAGTGCGATCGGGAAAGCCGGCGATGTGAAGAGAATGTCCGGTGTATAATCGAACATCTGCAGTAGCATCTGCAAGTAGTCTTCCATCACTATAATGCGACAACTTGGTGAGCAAGAATCGACCGAGCATGAAAACTGAGTACTAACAATCAGGCACGACAGCAGGAGACTTCTCCTGCAGGATCAAGACGAGCTTTTCTGACGTTCTTTCGAAAGCCTCCTTGAATGCCATACGCAATGTAGGATCCTCTTCGTTTCCGAAGCGACCAATAATTTTGCCAAAGATCCACAGGTAGCTGGAGAAGCCCGTCCGCTCAAACGTTGCCGACATCCTCGCAAGCACGGATGGGAGCACGGGTCGGACAGTGGTTCCAAAAAAGTTCAGCCCGAGCCGTAGCACGCGCGTGGTGCGCTCGCAAATCTCGTACTCCGATCCGCATTTCGCGATGAAGGGATCGAAGAATGCCCACGCTTCTTGGGCACTGTTGCGGCATGCCTCTGGCAATTCGTCGCCGAACGTGTCGATGACACCCAGCATGACCTCGAGATTCTCGAGACCATCTGTGGGCAAGCAAACTTAATATGAATGGACAATACAACAGTAGAAATTGTTAGAAACGCACTGGCTACGGCCTTTAACTCCTCCTTGGTCGCCGGTGTTGGCTTTATGGCAATCGTATGGACTTGAGCTAAGATATCCAGCGAGAACGTGCGTAGCGATTGTGCTGCTTGTTCCATCGGCATCGCGGAGATAACATATGCGACGGCCTCGTAAACCTGAATCTTGTCATCCTGTGCGAGCTTCGAACCCATCGTGCCGAGGAATGTATGCAATTGTGGCAAGAAGTCAACCAGATGCTAGACGCAAACCGATCAATATCATAGCCATTACTACTAATGCCCATCCCGCTCACCCGTCTACAGTCTTGACATAGATATTTCAACGCCTGGCCCGCAGCGGCATTCACTTCTGAATCGTTATCCTCGAACCCTGCCGAGATATACTGCAGCTGATACGGGATGTAATCAGGATGCCTGTTGATCCATTCCGTGTACCGAGAGATGATGAGCAGCGCAGCATAGCGCACGCGGGGATGCGTCGGGAGCAACGGGATTAAGTCCATGATCTTCGGCACCGCCTTATCATCCGTGGGGTCTACCTCAGCGCCCATGGAGCGCATAGAGAACAGCGGTGCTTCGATCTCCTGCCAGGAGACGTTCGGCCGTGCCAACGCAGCTGTGATCATTTCGTACGTCGCGAGCAAGCACCAATCGGCCCCTAGGACGTAGCAGCAGTCTTTGAGCGTGTCGCCCATGACATGGCGGAAGGAGCGGAAGTCTTCCGCTTCCTGACCTGTTAGCGGGTTGAGGTCCTCAGGGAAGTGCAGGTGCAGGATGATGACTCGCAGTAGCGCCTTATATGCATCGAGGAAGGGCGCGGGGACCGAAGGCTTCTTTCCGATGGCCTGTGCGAGCCGCATCCAGAAGTGGAATGTGATCGGAACAATATCCAGGTCGGGATACGCGGAGCACTCGCCAATGGCCTCCACGATGGGAAAGAACGTCTCAGGATGGTGCAGCAGGAGAGCACGATATGTCTCCCCAGCTTCCGCGAAAATGCGAGCGTATCCACGGATCCTTTCTGAGTCCTCTTTGAACTCTGTGAGCTTACGCCTGAGGGCGATAATCCTTGGGACGAGTTGCTCGATCACGGGCATGTTGTCCTCGATCTCTTGCGTTTCGTGGATGACATCACAGATTACGCTAACAGCGGGTTCAAAAAGATCATCCGAGGCCAACGCCTCGAAGGCGAACCGCAAAAGCGGTGTCTCGGCCAGCGACAAAGCACTGATTTCCCCCGCGGCCAGCCAGCTGCTCAAGCAACTAAACACCTGGGTCTGAATGGCGATTGTCACACCTGATGAGAACAGCAACCAGGATAAGTGGGTACACGACAATGAACTGTGTCTACGCACCAGCTGCCGTGAGATACATCGAGAGCAAATCCAACACCTTCCGTGCGTTCGCCGTCATCAATTTGCGTGCTCGCTCCTTGTACTCATCATCCTATTGGGGAGAGAAGGTCAAATACCCAAGAAAGCAGCAACACAGCGTAACGCACGGTGACAGGGATTTTGGTGTTGGTGCAAAGCTCCTCTGGAAGCACGGTCAGGAATTGCAGAAATGCAGGGACTGTCGCTGGGTTCCTTCCAAATGAATCGATCATATCCTGCATGGGGTCTTCCCATGACGGCAATTGTAAGGCAAGCCCCGAGAGAGCGAGACAGAGCTGCGTCAAGATCGATCGCGGACCAGCATGGTAGGTCTGCAGCGCAGTCAAGAGCGTGTCGCGGACACGAATGATGTCCGCTACGTTCATCTCATGAAGGTCGTACGTCACCTGTAGCAAGCATAAATTGATCAGAAACAAACATCAGCCAGAATGCGTTGCAGACTGACTTTCGTCCTGAACGTCTGAGCAGCAAAGAGCTTCGCCGCAGCGGGGGCATCGGGGGTTAAAAGGAGAACGTTGCAGGTCGCCCATGCATCACGCTGGAGGAGCAGCCGAAGGGGACATCATCAGATTGTCGCACCCGGAGGACCGGAGGAGGCGAGAGAAGTATTTACAGAATGCTGGAAGTCCTGGAGCCAGTTGCTGGCCTGATCTAGCGCAGCCTTGTCTGGCGCACGGGTAAAAACATCGAGAGCAGAAATGACGGCTTGGACGGACGCCATGGCGGCGGAAAGTAGCAGGTTCTGAGTTAGCACGAAGAGGGTTCAGAATAAAGTGGCATTGGCCGTTCAAGAAACGCTCTGGCGATTTGCGGATTTGTGGCGAGCTCAGATTGACGCTGGGTTGACGCGGTCCGTCCCATGGCTTAGAATGAAGCATACATTAGGGTATCGACACGAAATCACTTGACAAGAAATCGCTCGTGCACTACATCCCAATCAATATAGTTGGCATAGCGGGACTGCGTTACTACGGGAGAAACGACAGGACATGGAAACCTGGTATCCGAGTAAGGAGCGACTGAGTGTTCGTGAACGCACTACGGAAATTAAGACACGATGAAACAAAAGATATACGGTACGGCGACCCGGATAGGCCGGAGCAAACACAACCAGCAGGGCGGTCAGCGACAGGTAAGTCAAGCGGCAGGAACGAGGGTGGTATCCAGGTGAAACACAGGCCAGATCATCGTCTACGGACGGCCCATATTGAATGGTCTCCGTTTGGTCTGCTGAGAATACTTGGTCCATAAGCTGAAGATGATGCGTGAATCAGGTCAACTTACAGTGGTCTTTTCCGGAGTCAATGGGCGGCCATTCTCGATCCGCCGTTTCTTGTCCTCCAAGTCCAACCGCTGCTTCTCCAGCGCTTCCTTCATCTCGCGATGCCGGGCGTATAGCTCTTCTTCCGACTGCTTGAGCTTCGCTTCTTTCTCCTGCACCTTCTGTTGGAACACCATCTTCATTTCGGCCTCCATCTTGGCGAGTTTGGCCTCGTGCATGATGCGTTCTTCCTGTATCCTGATTGCAGGGCTGAAACATGGCGTGTGAGACCGTGTTTCCATGGGAGCAAAAGATCTACATACTTGACTTCCTTGAAGACACTCGAGTCCTGTACGACGCCCATGCTGATAAGCTTCTCCGTACGCCAGTTCTCGTACAGGACGTTGTTAGTGTGCTCCCTGAGTTCCTCCATGTACGTTCGGACAAGCATTTGCCGCAACTTCACGAAATCGCAGTGGTCCTCGTTGTCGACCTCAACGACACCCCAAGGGTAGGCACGACCGCGCACTTGGCGTCCATCAGGTGTTGTTACCACCTTGTCGGAGCCGACAACAGCGAAGGGAATCTTGCTAGCGATTTCTTCTGCCTCTGCAAGGGCCTCCTCATCCTCGTTTTCGTAAGGCGGTGCTTGGAAGATGTGGATGTTGTGGTAGGCGATGTCAGCAAGGATCTGGTAGAAACCGTCAGATGTGATGCCTCGCCGCTACGATTGATGAGACGTACTCTGGCCTTGAACTCAGCGACTTCCTCGTCGGTCAGGGTATCCGCCTTTGCGATGATGGGGATCAAGTTGACCTTAGTATGCAGTTGACGCATACATTCAACATCAATTGGCTTGAGGCTTTAAAAAGACGTATTGATTCACAGCATCTTCACGAGTAAAACGGTGGCAGGACGTACGAATGGCCTGTCGGCTGAATGAAATAAAGACACGCGTGAATTCGATTGTCCACGATCTTCTGGCGATTCACACGGTTCTCCTGCTCCAGATACGAGTCAAAACGCGACTCGATGTTCTCGATAATGGGCTTCCAGCTGCGCGGAAGCGTTCATCATACACGTGACTTCATTAGAGCTAATGCTACGTACCTGTCGTCGTTGTTGACGAAGTCACCGAAACCAGGCGTATCAACCACAGTGAGGCGAAGGCGAACACCGCTTTCTTCGATGTCTGATCATGGCACCCAAAGGAGGTGTCAGACAACATGACGGAGACAAGCCATGATGCGATAGCTCACCGGCGCTAATGCTCTCAATCGCGACAGTGGACGGGCGTTCGGCACTTGGAGGAAGGTTCTCCTTCGGAGGATACAGTGTTGTGTTGAACAGGGTGTTTATGAGCGTCGACTTTCCAAGACCCGACTCTCCTGTACAACAAATTAGGCATTGTCGTGTGTATGAATGATCGTCACATACCGACGACCATGACCGTGAACTGGAAGCCCTTGCGCACGCTCTTCCTGTGCACCTGGTTAGGGAGGTTGGCAAACCCGACGAAACCCATCAGCTTCTTGCGGATGATGGGTGACGTGCCAGCTTCAGTCGACGCTGGTGGCAAAGACGGGCTGGAGCCATTCATCTTGCTGGACCCGTTTGGCGTGTAGGAGGCATCGCCGTTGCCGGTAGAAGTGTAAGAATCGGTCATCTCGAGGAGTAGGTTGGAATTAGGAAGCGTGGAATGGTCGGGAGGGATACGTAGCTCACCTCGAGAGCGGCAAGGAACGAAGGGGGAGGAAGGAACGGACGAGAATCGAGCTGTTGTTTGCTACTGATTGACCAGACGGCGTCTAAGCGAGGCTTGGGTAGCAGCAGGCTCTGTGCGGGCCCGTCCTATCAACTTTCTCCCTTCCCATCTCTGCCCTCTCAGAATGCTCACCCATGGCACGGGCTTCAGCAGCAGAGACTGGGGAGTGGACATGACGAAGTGACATGCTCAGAGCGTCCGACCTTCCGCACGCCACCGTTCAGCATGACACGTTACGAACACGATACCCTTTCAACGATACCGAAAAAATCAGTCTCTCCAAGAAAAGCTCGCCGCATGGTTGCTATAGATGCGATTTTGCCAGGGATGTGAGAATAAACAAATGAGATTCAGATTTAAAGCTGATTTCCAACCTATAGTTCGCGCGAAGGAAAACTGTACGCTACTACGCTTCCCACAATCTCGTGTGACGCTAGCGAATCCAGTCCATCCTATGCGCGAAAGGGATCAGCATCAACGCCGACAGCAGTTCTGATGAAAGACCTACTATTCAACATTGTCTTCGCCTCCGTCGTTCGCGAAATCTACTCCGTCTCCTTCCTCAATCACGTATCTCATTCCATTATCATCGTCGCTCGCATCTTCTTCTTCATCCTCGTCATCTCTCGTGCTTGCCGCCTCGTCTTCCAAGTGGTCGAAGCCCGTCGGTGAGGGGGTCAACTGGCGCATGATTTCCGCGCTAATCCAATCGTCCAACCAACAGATGTGGTGGTCCTCACTGAGATAAGGGTCATTAAACAATGACTCTGCGATGCGGTCCATCGCGTCAGGTGTATCTATGTTGTTCGCAGATGAATCTGCTGTCCTCGAATGTCGGTAGGCATCGGGGAGGGTTCTTTCCTCTTGTGGTGACGTGGGTACACCCAGCGCCGCCGAGCCCATCCCTTCAGCTTCTGGCATCTTGAATGATGTGTCGTCCTTGTCGTACATCGGCAGCTCGTCTTGTGTGGGAACCAAGCAGTTGTTGGGCTCCTCATATGATGGGTTGCCAGTGAAGCCGGCTCCGTATGTGGCCGGAAAGGCGATTCCGTTGTCAACGGGGTAAGTCGCAGAATGGGTCGGAGTCTCTCTCACAGCATCGCGAGAGGCGTAATCGTAGCCTCCGTGCGTCTGGGCAGCGGCGTCGTAGGTAAAAGGCTGCTCAAGGTCGCTACTATAGATAGTGCGACCTCGTATTGCACCGTCCTGGAAAGCCGAACGACGACCCACCCGCGTGTATGGTCCGACTCCTGCATTTCTCTGACTGTCCTGCACGCCAGCCTGCGACTGATAGGTCATCTGGTCCTGCTGCATAACCTCCAAGCCTGCCGCTTCATCACGCTCAGCCCCTCGTACGGCAAGCGCAGGGCCGCCGGCATAGGCCCCGATAATACCCTGTCGAGGAGTTTTGTCCTTATCTGCATCTATCTCGATATCGGCCAACGGTGGGCGTTTGGCGGGCTGCGCAGTCTCTGGTTTGTTGCGATAGAATGTATCGGGCACCTCTTCAGCACCGCGCTCTTCCGCGAACTTCTTCCATCCCGCTTGATGGTCGTCCTCCTGCTTCCGAGAAACACGCATAGCAGATCGTCCCCGTCCCGGGCCGTATCCTGGGCCTGATGCTCCGCCCGTGGAAGCAGCGTACGTTGAACGGCCAGAGAACCTGCTATCAGATATTCTCGAGGACGACGCGAGGGTACGGTCCATGACAGTTCGACTGCAGTTTCTTAAGGCAGGCATGTCGTGTAGTGGATGTATGAGAGGCGAATGCACTAGACGAGTGGGCGAAAGGCTAGTGATGGAACGGAAGAAAGACGTTTGGGCGCGAACACGAGCTAGGTGATCTCTTATATATCATTCCAGACCCGCTTCCGCTAAACAATGATGGCCTTACCGGCTGATTATCTCAGACTATCGGGAGATTGTTATCACACGCAGTAAGGCCGAACACAAGAGCGAGCCACCACCACGACCTCAAGGCGCGGAACGTTGCCGCCACCGCCCATCGTGTCACGCCCACAATGACTACCAATGGCAAACAAGCTCGCGCAATTCTTGGAGCGTGTCGAGACCATCGTTGAACGACTGGGCTAGAAAATTTTAACTAGTGTCACGAGCGCAGACACGATACTATACAGCCCGTTCTATAGAACTCGACTATTTGTATTTTTTCCACAGACAGGCTGTGCATATTAGCGAAATCTGATTCACTTCGCGAAGAACCCGTTTTGCATTGTTCTAGTGGACTGCTGAGAGGCTCTGACATCGCATTGGCTCCAATGTCTGCATCAAAAAGCCGAAGGCAGGTACCGGGGTGGAGCTCAATGCTGGAAACCTTGCCGGGCCCGTGACGGCTCTTACTGTCATCTGGGTGCTACAGAGGTGGTAAGGGATGTTCTATGCGGCACCGAAGACACGGGACAGTGCCCATGCATCTGGTGGTCGATGAACACTAGTCCGTTTCCACACTCTGCATAAGTAGCGGTTAAATCCGCTTTTGGGTAATGTGCTCATCAATAACGTGAGCAATCATCTATTGTGGCGTAGATGAGGTAGTGGTAGGTGCAGCCTGTGGTGGCGGGCTGGGCAGCCATTCCTTCGGGAAATCTTTGATCGTCGGGCGGCGACCACCACGTCCATAGACGTGATCTCCCTTCTTCGCCTTGCGCACCTTGGCCTCTACGTGTCGAGTATCAATAGGAACATCTTCGAATGTGTCCTCGAGGTTCTGCAAAGGCGACGGTCATGAGGCAATCCGAGCACGAAGTGAAGCAGCTTACGTTTGCTTCAGCCAGCAGCCTATCCAACGCGTCGCTAGCCCACTTCAAGTTCATCGCGGGCTTGGGGAAGTCCTCACACGAAATCTTGAAGTAGCCATGCTCTTCACCATCCTCTTCCTTTCCGATCCCGGAATCATGTGGAGGCTCGGGTGTCCAGCGAGGACCAGCCAGTAGCTTGAACTTATGGATAGCCGCACTTCCGTTCAGAGGGAGACGGGAGACCGGTACCACAATCGTCCGTTTCAATTCTGCTGGATGTTTCTCCCCTCCGTACGATATTGAACGGACCACCAATGGCATAGACGGACTGGGTGGCAGGAACGGTTTGCGGTACGCTAGAATGCGTCGTCAATTTCAGGAGACTGACTTTGCGTACGTTGGCTGCTACTCTCTCACCAACGAGCTTGGGCATCTCATGCTCAATGAGGCGCAGGTAATAGAGCACCTGTCGCTCCTGGCGGAGGAGAAGGTGGCCTGCAGCGCTCGAGTCGTCACCCTTGTCCTGCTCAATCAGATCGTCGGATAGATTTAGCTTCGGCATGCGACTTTTGAACTTGGGAGCTTTTGCAGCGGCCGAAGCTTGACGAGGAAATTGAGAGAGGGAGGAGGAATGAAAGTGGTTCGCGCGAAGCAGAGGCGAGACAGCCGTTCCGCACGCTCGACGAAAAACCATTCTAGGGGACAAGTGCAGCAGCTTTAAGGTGACGGCTAGTGGGAGATGTAGAAAGGTACCCGAGTGGAAACTCGGATACTGGCCACAGGGACGAGTGGCACAAAAGCGAATGAACAGGAATGGCAGCGCGTAAATAACAGACAACAAATATTTGCGAGGCCCAGCTGGATCTCGATCTACCAACGCCACTCAGGCCTCTTGTGTTGCTCTTCTTTGCCGGTAGATTGTACAACATGGTTGTAAGTCAATGAGTATTGACACAGCAGCTGAATCTTGAAATATTGGCAAGCTAGCGACTCTTACTCTCCATTAAAGCCGATCTCGAGAATGTCACCGACCTTGTTCCAGCAGCAGATTCGTTCGAATATTTCTTCCAGGTAGATCAATTCAAATATCGTGATAGCCAACCATCGAAGGCTGATCCTGTGTCAGGTGAAATGTACGAGCTGTAATGAAGTGCATCCAAAATTCGTATCCGTCAACCGTCTGGTGCGCCGTGAACACCGACGCTCCATGCATCATCTGCTGATTCTTGGCCATAGGAAGAGCGCGAAGTCTCATCTGGGAGAGGGAACACAGCCCACTTTGTGTGGCGCTGTGGGCTTTGCAAGCGCGAGTCCTTTGCAAAGTTCGATCCAGGATCAGCACCTCTGCCGTACTCCGCAGATGCCAATGGTCAATATCAATTCGCGCAATTCTTAACCATTGACTGCCGAGGCCTAGAGTTCGTTGGATTTGATCCAAGGGTGGATTATGAACGTTGTGGTAACTCTCATCCGACTCATAATCTTCAACAGGGTATCTGGAAATGCGTTGGTGTGGAGTCCGGTACCGTTTTCGATGAGGTCGATCTTGAAGAAGAAGAATGGGTGGACTACGATGAGAAGGTCCTAGCATATTTTCTCCGTGGGTTAATGTCTTCTGATAATGCTTTTAGGCGGCATTACCTGTTGGCGTATCGAACTTCATGAGCCAGTGGACGAGAGCCTAGCCTACGTGCAAAGAGTTGTTCTGGAGATTCAGTGCAGTTAACATCCTTGCTCGCGTTATACAGTAAGACACAATATTGCACGCTGTTCAGCCGGCGGCATCTCCCTGAAAGGAACTATGCTTTCGCGCGATGTCCGCTTCAAGACTAAGCACATGTAGTTACATAGTGGCGGGCATATTTCACAATCATCAAAGCACATGGAAGGTATTTGATTAATGAGGGAGGCTACAGGAAGCTGTGGTGCAAAAGAGACTGTATGCGTGACTGGTTGAGAACTGGACGTATGCAGGGTACTATCAAGCAGGATGGTACTGGAGGTAAAGAAAACAAGCGAGGATGGGTAGTAATGATGACAGGATGGTTGTTCAAGACATGACATGAGAGATGTAAACGGAGAGAGATATCGTGACGTCGACATGCTACTGTGCAAATGGATATGTAATAAATGACTGATCAATCCGGCTGCTTGAAGGAATTAAATGTCCAGCCCGGCTGGAGTTCAAGGTATGAGTGCTTTCGTAGTTCAGCAGCACTCGGTCGCTCGTCGGGGTTCCTGTTACAACGGCGTGAGCGCGGCTGCGATCACAGGTCACGGTAACTCACATCGCGAAGCATTTCCTGCGAAAATCGTCGGCAAGAGGAGATAGACATATGTCGTTGGGTACTGGCGGTGCTTCTTTCGTTTGGTATAACTGTCGCAGCAAGTTACGAAAATGCTCATGTCCATGCGACCGACGTGACTCACGCGTATAAGAACCGCAACCGCTTCTTGCCCGTTCCACGGCCGTTCGCCCGTCCACATCTCATATACAACGCAACCGACGCTCCAAATGTCAATCTTGGAGTTGTATCCTCTTTGCTGACTGTTGATCACCTCCGGAGCCATCCAAAACACACTGCCTTGCATAGAAGTGTACTCCCCGATCACATTAACGTCTTCCGTCCGTTTTGAAATACCGAAATCAGAGATCTTGCAGATACCAGTCGTCTCCACGAGGATGTTATCCGCTTTGAGGTCCTGCACATCAAACGATGAGTGCAATGTACCGATATGTTGGTTGATGATTGACTCACCCGATGTAGAATACCTTTACTGTGGAGGTAGTCCAGACCATCCAAGATCTGCCCGGTAAACGACTTCGTGACATCTTCATCGAAGCTGCCGTATTTGCGCAGACAACTGGCGATGGAGCCACCAGGGACATACTCCAAAAAACTGACATTGATATGTTAGTAGGCGAAGACCCACTGATGGGATTGGGGACGTACATGCTCAAGAACGTTGGCGTCTCCTCGAAGCCGAGATACTGAACAATGTTGGGATGGTCAAGGTCTTTGAGGGTCTCGCTTTCTAGTTTGAGAGCTTCAACCACAGAAATCTGACGAGTATCGCTCTTGTCGCTGGCGGTGCGAGGCATCTCTACTTGCTTCACAGCAATCATATCACCAGTAGTAGCATTCAGCGCCAGGTACACTTTCCCATACGTGCCTTTTCCGATCAACTGCCCACGGACCCATCGGAAAATTGCTGCGGGAGGTTATTAAGCATATATAATGCCTCAACGAGGATGGCGCACTTACGTCTGGTCTGCACGCTAGGTGAGGTATCTTGTGGAAGCGGGGGTATATCTGCCTTCGCCAGTTGTGTCGTGACCTCTTCAAGCTTGCTGTCCCACAACTTCGTATTCCTCTTCCACAAATTGGCGCCGCCTGAAGAGTTATGCAGACGAGAATTGCGATCAATCCAATTCTTCCGCTCTTCTGCCACAACACGAATGGATTTCTTATGCCGTGATCGATGAGGCGCAGGAGCAGGATTATCAGTAGACGTGGGAGAGGACCCTCCAGAGGGCATCTCGATAACAGGATGGTCGAGATCATGCTCCGGGAAGAATTGATCGAGCCGGTCGTACACATCTTCTGGTGGCGGCCGTGGTGCCCAAGTATCATCGTCACGGTCGAACCTGCTTGTCCGGTCAGCCTGCGGTTTGCGTGTTGCGTTGGCAGATCGTGGATTCGTACGGCGAGACAGAGGTGGAGGAGGAGGAATGTAACTTGGCGGGGCAGGGAAATTCGGCGGAGGCTGCTTTGACGTATCAGGATTTTGAGGAGTGGCTGAAGACGAACTGATCGAAGGAGTGCCATCTATGCTCAAACGTGCAAGCGCAGGACGAGCGTTTGTCTTCAAGCTTGACTTCTGGCTTCTCTCAGAGGACTTTTGCGGCGGCACAGCCCAAAAAAGACTGTCGTCCTCGGAATCATCGTCATCGTCCGCCGATCGAGCCTCGCTCATCATCGTGCCATTCGCGGAATTGTCAGAGAACGAATGTGATAATTGCTCAGAGAGCTTGAGAGGCGCAAGAGGTTGAGCAGGCGGCAAACGCGGCATGATAGTACCCTCAATAGCATTCTCGTCTACCAGACCCTCCCACAGTGCATGTTCATCCCGTCTCATGGTTGACTCAGAACTGACGCTTTCTTCTAGCACGCCACGATCAGATCCTGCGAACACCATTGGCTCACGTTGAGGAGGATGAGAGGTGGTACGAGCAGGATCCGTGCCTCGGTTCTCCTGTTGAGCAGGTTGAGGAACGTCGGGACTACGGGGAGGAGTACGGGGTCCACGCCTAACCTGCGTCGACGGAGATGGTGCTGCATTGTGGAGAGCTGAGTGCTGCTCCACCAGAGGTACAGCAGACGGTTTGAAGGGGACCGAAAAGGCATCTTCCCGTATGAGGCCTCCTTGATTTGAGTGGCCACGGTGATCCAAAGTCGGAGGCGACAATGGCGCCGGGCGAGACGATGTAGTCTCTTGGACCAATTTTTCGCCCTTGGGAGAGATATACATGCCATAGGGAGGAACTGGTGAGTCTCCTCTTTCATCAAGGGCAGAACGCGGTCGCGGATAGGGATCTTGGCCTGGTGACGTAGCACCCAAGTGACCTATCCCAGTGACATTAGGGGACTGATACATTGTAGGCCTAGGAGGTGAAAGAACGGCCTGCGGTGTTCCGCCACGATGAGCTTCATACGACCTCTGTGCTGAGTTCTCGCGGCCAGCACTACTATGACCAGAATAAGGAGCATCCTTAGCAGATGAACTGCTCTGCAAAACGCCAGTCCCCGAGGTGACGCTGCCGCCAGTCGATGGCCTCGGTGTGACGGGAAGCACAGGCTGTTGGGGCTTTGAAGGGCGTCCAGGCTGAAGGGCAGGAGGATGCGACTGCTTATACGCATTCCTCATATCCGTCATACTCTTCGCCAACATGCGCGATACCTTCGGAACAGGATGGGAATCTGCCTTGCCTTGAGGCATGGGTTCTTTATATAGAACAGGCCAGTTGGCAGGTACGGGCTGGCCCTTATGCCTTTTCATGCGGTTCAGAGGCTCACCAATACCCACCATAGGAGCTCGAGCTAAGAACGGCGAATACCTGGTAGACATGCCAGGGTATCTGGATGACGGGGAACGCGCATCCTGGGGAGTAGCGGGGCGATCGCCCTTATAGTCACTGGTAGGTGTCTCAGATGACACCATTGTCCAACCATCAAGAGTGGCTGTTTGATTGCTCGCGTTAGGAGGACCTTCCTTGCGGATGAGCCCTTCTTTACGCCTCTCGACCTCGCGTTCTCTCTCCCGACCCTGCTTAAGTCTATCCTCTACACCGTAAGCAGTACGTCGATACTTCTCAGGAGACTCCGCTCGACCTTCGTTTGGCGGTATAGACCTGTCCTCAACAGTGCCGTCAGGGCTGGGAACTGAATGGTGGTTCCATCGCGATGTAACGTCATGGTTCCTCTGATTGCGAGGAGAGATCGAGAGAGGTGCCGTAGACGCAATTCCGCGAGGTCCATCCGGCCGGACTGCGGGAGAGTCAGACCCGCTGCGCATCGTGTTGCCTCCAGCTGAGGTCGGAGAGTGTGGTCGATTGACGACCGGAGACGTGGTCGTCTGGGAGTTGTTGGGCAGCCATGATTGAGCGGGCGGGCGGACAGTATTGCGGCGAGGCTCGTGATCACCAAGTTCGTCATCAGATACCGACGCATCATACTCGCCCGAGACATCAACTTGCTGTTGCTCACTAGCAGAGGATTGACTGCCATGTCTCGACCGATTACGCGGGACAGGACGCAGAGGATGTAAAGTCAACTGGGGTAACACAGGAGGAGGGGGTACGTTGACAGTCGGGGAAACCAGGCCCACATCGTGTGGTGGTTCATGAACGGCTACTGACGAGTGGGATACTAACAGCTTCACGGTACCCTTGTCGTCCCCTTGCATGCGAGAGAGTTCAAACAGTTGTTCGTCTGTTAAAGCGTCGCCGATCGCGTATTCGCCTATCTCCGTGCGATAGATAGAATAATGAGGCTGTTCCTCGTCAGCAATCTGCAGCTGGATCGCATTGACTGTGTCAGCACATATAGCATGTGTGAAGAAAACCAGATACCTTGGAAAAAATACGTTCTCGAATGAAGGCAGGAGTCATCGCACCGCTGATGTCGACGAGAGAAAAGCTATCGGCATCTCTTGTCACGAGAAGAGTAATCTTCTCATTGGTAGTCGCTCCATAAAGCGGATATGGTGGATAAGAATCAGAGGTGCCCGTTGTAGGCGACTGACACCACGTCAGAACAATAACTCGCGCAATAACAATGGTGACATACACTGGAAGGTCTGCTGCTATTGTTGGAGGAATGTCGGCCATGCCTTGGGCGAGACAAGTGATTCTTGATACTAGCATAGAGCTTCGCAGGTCGGGAGGTTGACGGGGGACAACCATCAGTCCTGTCAGGTGTGGGTGTGGACAAGATCACAACGTCCTGCCTGAAGGTGCGGTCGCTCTGTAAGTCTACAGGAGGAATGCTCTGGCCAGGAGTACTGGGAGGAGGTGTCGACTCAAAAGCAGGTGAGCTTGTGCTGGAAGGAGAAGAGAGAGTGGGATTAGATGGATTGGACCGCGATGATGATGGGTAGTAATGTCTCTGCTCCGGCATGCTGGTGGTGACGGGAGGAGGGACCTGCGATGTTGAAGACTGCTGGGATCTATCTATCGGTGCTGAATGGGCTGGGCTAGGGAGCGGACGCGAATGGTAGTCATAGGTGGTGGTCTCCGCATGGGGTGGCACTGGCCGGTCATCGTCACTGCCCGACGGTTCGTCCGGACTGGGGTTGTTGACGACCAGAATCCGAGGTCGCAGCTTGCGTGTCTTGATGGATCTTGTGTCGTCAGACATGGTGTTGATCGCGACGGGCGAAACAGAAATGGAGGACGCGTCGGATTCTGGGCTGTGAAGTGAGGGATAAAGGAGGGAGAGTTGACGGATACCAGCCGATGAGAACCAAGCTCGTGAAGGCGATATACAAGGGTGCGGGGGCTGCGCGGGGGAGGACGCGCGAGGAGGACAACGTCGTCGGGGTGGACGTGAACCGCGAAGGCGACCCAAAGCGTTGCGGCCAGTGCCTGGCACTAAGGCTGCCTCTGCTGACTAAGCACGGTGCAACGGAGAGTTGGCAACTCAGCAGCTGCCGCTGGTTTCACCATAATTCTCTCCTCAGTCGCAGCATGACGCTCCGAGATGCGCCCTCTTATCATCATTCTATCTCGAACCCGCCCATTCACGCCTCAAGGCTGCTGGCTTCTTGAGCCCATGACCAGGCCTCGCCCACGCAGCAACCTCGCAATCTCCGGATGTCTCTCGATCCGCGAGCGCTCACCTGTAGCTACGCATGATTAGGTCCTCTAGACGAGTCAGGGATAGTGCTGCGGCACCGACCGCAGAGGGCCGTACCATACAACGTAGTCGCGCATTCACCCGGTCAGCAAAGTCAATACTCGCCTTAGAAGTGGGCGTCGGAGCGCTGAGGGATATTAGTCCGTTCCAAATCTTCAATGATGCGAAGGGCGGAACTTCGCAGCGAATCCGATTCGCATATAAAAACAATAGGTACACCAGTAATATCAAAGTCCCGGAAACGCAGATCAAGATCTTACAAGCTCCGTGCACCCTTGGTCCCGTGTCAACTCTACTTCGCTGGATATGAAAACGTTCCTGCATTGAGGTCGAGCTGAAAGGACCATGTCAAATTCGAGTTTTCCGATCCACATGTCTAATGCCGTACCTTTGGGAACTCTGCCCGCTCGCCCAGTAGATTCTCGCCCCAATGCAGAAGTCGCAATAAGCCGACCAGCTTCGCCTCCTTGCCTTGGCTTAGACTCTCCAAGATGGCCGCATTCACCTCGCCGGCTGTCTTCATGCGCTGTGCCGGTGATAGGAGTTCAGTCACGGCTGGCGGGGCCATGGGTGAGGATTCGAACGCCAGAAGCGCCATCGTCCGCTCGAGTTCAGACAAAAACTCCGGACTTTCCTCGCCCCTCGGGGCTAACTCTTCCTGAGCGAACCGCAGTGCCTCCGCAACATTGCCTTGGCGAATGTACTCGATGAGCCGTTGCTGTTGGAGGTGAAAGTACAACGCAGGATTGGTGTCCAAAATCTACATGGAGCATGCCGTTAGCACATATGTATATCGAAAAATGAATCTGTGAAAGAGAATCATATTGAAGACTGAAGTTTTGGATATCATGTATCAGCATTGACCCGAAAGGGTCTATGTGTGGTGCATGAAGTATTTAATCCTTTGGGGGAAACAGACAACGCAATCTTTCAACCAATACTCACCTCCGGATTAAGGTCATTGACGCGTGTGATGGCGTCACCCACATCCCCGCGCTGCAATGCCTCACGAATATTCATCCTACTCTCGATGCTTTCGAAATCGACAGGAGACTCCATGCCGGTCTCGCGGCTGAACTCCTCCGCTGCGGTTTTATAGCCCTCTATGACGAGGTAGTCCATCACAAGGCGATTCAGGTCACTGTTGGAGTGCAACACGTCAGCCATGTATTCTCGTTCGCGAGTCGCGAAAGCAAGGGAGACAGGAAGCATCAGGTAATACATGCGATAAAGATTTAGCTCATCTGGGTTCAGAGAGATTCCCAATTTATACATTCATCTTGTGTCTTCCGCCGTGGACAGCACGAGGTGAAGGAAGGGCGACTCACTTCTTGGAAACCTGCACATCGTGCAGCCGACGTTCCCACTCTTCCTGCAAGATTTTCTGAAGGGGCTTTAAGCGTGGTTAGCGAAGAGTCTCGTGCCACAGAAGCTGCAGATGAGACGGACCATGGAGAAGCCCAGAAAGATGGTGGGAAGATTTTATGGAAGGCGTTGAATTTAGGGCAAGCACCACGCTGTCGGGCATCCTCGATCAGATTATTCCGGGCCTGGCCCGGAGAGTTTCATGATTCATCACGCGCCCGAACCGACATGTTAGCTCGATTGCCTCTTTACGGGACTTTGTACGCAAAAACGCAAGAGCGTTTCAAGTCTGAGTCAACGTGGGATTACGGGTTACGTGAGGTTCTATTCGACGTAGCACGATGCAACCGTCATCAGCCGTTGAAGGCAGTACGCTCAACCACGCAATTGCTAAGTCAATGATAGATGTACTGCTCGCGAAATAAGGGCACTCTGATTCTGCGACGGCTGAGCATAAGCATCTCACTGATTGAGCGAGCCCTATGGGCGGAGGAGCAGGCTTGAACAGAAGTCCGGGCTATGCTTTGGATACTGTGCCTCCAGACCGGATTATGTCGAGGAAATCATCTTGACCGAGATTTGCTTCATTTTCTACATGAGTTGCGCATCACAGACTGAACGACGGAATCACGTACCCTCTTTCCCTCTGCCGATAAGGTTGTCTTTCCGTTTCCCCTTCTTTGCTATAGGCTTGCCGATAGTTGGCGCAGGTAATGTTGGCTTGCCGGAACCTCTGTGCGCTTTTGCTTCTCCGGCAACAGCATTTGATGCAGCTTGTGATTGTTGAATAGCGTTGAATAATTTCACCACTGCATGGCACCGGTTTGCAAACATGTTTGAGGTACAAGATGTTTGCGACCTACCTCCTCGTTGGGCTACCTTTCTGAGAGCTCGCTCGCTTTCCCCTCCCCACCCGCCAATTACGTCCCTAATCCGGCCCTTCTCTTCCTTCTCCTTCCTCTCTACTTGTAGCACCTTCTTCCCCTTCTTTTCGAGTTTCTCATTGTTCCGTTTTCTCGCAATCGATGGCTTGAGTGACAGAGGCAAGATAGATGGCGCATCTGTATTCAGTAGAGACTGGAGAGTTGCACCGAAATGCGTCGCATCCGTGGCTCGCCTCTTGCGCTTTAACGTCTTCTTTGACTTTGGCCGCCGCACTTCTGCGATCTCGTCCTCTGTATCTGGCGAGTCGTCCGCTTCGCTCGCGGATGACGCTGGTGAATTAGAATCTTTCATTGAGACGTTGTCGTCGTCCGCGCGAACAACAGCATCATCTTCCTCTGATATCTTGTCAGCAGGAGAGAGCTGTCGTCGTTTAGAAGGAATTGATTCCGTATCGGGCATGGCACAGGTGTCTAGACGAAGGGATAGAATATGCAGAGGCGAACGTGAGCAAGCAAAGAGGGACAGACGGAGACCAAATTGAGCAGTAGTGATCGCAGGGGAAGCGGCTACCACGCGTTGGCGCCCATGGTGGACCGGTCAGATCTCTGCTACGGTCTCTGCCACGACCGATGCACTGACTTGTCCTCCTTTCCCATCATCCCCGTTGGCTATCTCGGCCTACAAGACGATTTACGGTCTTTATTTGGCTCACCACAGGGTTCACGATCCCGTAACGATCTAGGTGCCTCATCTGCATGCCCGTTTCTACGCGTCCATGTGAGTGTACAGACGCGAGGACCGAAATTCAGGTCTCATGATCGCTCATACATTGCTTTGGTCATCAGAATATCACTCTAGAAGGCGTTGCTATAGCCTCTAGCGAAGATGGCTTCTGCCTCTGTGACTTCAGAGGACCTGACCGTTGAACCTGACCTACAGCCATTATACCCGACACCACCGCAAGTATCTCACCTCCTCTCGCCTTCCGTTGGCCTCTCTCCGCAGCAGAGGACAGACCTCGTTTCACACTGCTTGACACGCGCCTGCCAGTTTGGCGACCTGCAGCTGCTCTCACATTTGCTCACCGATCCCAATGCGGGCCCGTACGTGGACCTCGGGAAGCAGGATGAGGACGGTCTCGGACTCATTAGCACCATAATTCTTGGATTTGGGTTTGAGGTCGAGCGGGACATTGAGCGGGAGGAGTGCATCAGGCTGCTGATCTCTGAAGGTTGTGATGTCAACACTGCGGACAAAGGTCGGTGTTCCGCCAGATTTCCAACTCTGGTCGCTATTGACGGATCTACACAGCTGGTTGGAGTCCACTCCATTATGCCGCACTTCTGTCTCCCCCAACTCTGGTGTCTCACCTTCTTACACACGGCGCATCACCGTTTTCGATTACCATGCGGAAACTGACACCCTTGGATATCGTTACCGCACATTCTACAATTCCTGGACGAGAGCATGTTGCTCTCTTCTTGGAGGAAGCGATGCGCGGCGAAGGGTGGAAAGGAGGTAGAATGGAGGAGCAACGTCGTTTGTCAGAACAGCGCACACGCCTTATAGACAAGCGAAAGAGCTTGCAGGACGACGTGGAGAAAATCTTGGGCATTAGTCGAAGGTGGTGGGGTGATCAAGGCTTGGGCCCCTTCACCGACTTATTCGAGGAGGAAGATGAAGACGACAGTTTCAGTGATACCCCTTTCGTGCGTGGCTTCCATTCAATTTAGTGTAGACTGCTAAGACCACCTACAGACTCCTCCAATGGATTATACCTCCATGCTGGTCTTCTCTCCGCTAGCGCTGCCGGACATCTTCCAGTCACTCATCACAGACTTCAAGCCATCACTGCGCAATACAGAGCCGGCTAATGCACTTTACATGCTAGCACGATTTGCCTGTCTCAATTGCGATCACAATTGGCTTGACGACCTGATCATTGGAGCAACAGACGCGATTGAAGAGACGTTTTTTGTAAGCCACAACGCTCCCTCAGCTTTGTACATCTTGGTGAAACATACCTGCAGAATTGCTCGGAAGACGCAACTGCACTTATTTTCTGGCTCTATAACACCACTGTTTGGTTACATCTAATGCGATGCGACAAGGATCTTAACCAGGCATGCGAGATACTGGGATCCTTCACGTTAATCGAAGAGATCCTCAATTCAGTCTTTGGTGAGGTTCCTCCCTCCGCTGAAGCGTTCGCAGTATTTAACTAGTATCCAGTGTTCATCATCCGACTGGCTGAACGAAAGATCGATCAACTGCTAGATGCGGCGCTATTGGATTACACACCGCTCTCGACCGAGTTCGAATCCATTCAGTTCGAATCAGAGTGGTCTTTCCTGCGCTCGTTTGCTGGTGGCAAGAAAAAAGCGGCGGCTAACGGCACCTCCGTGCGTAACAGCGCACCTGCGGCGCCGAGATCTCCCAGCAGACCGTCTTCTCCTGGACCTCCAAACTCCGCGTCACCCACAAACCAGCGCGGCTTCGCGTCGATACGCCAGACACTCACCCGAGCCCGTGCCCCGTCCGCCGCTGCCACACCCCTGCACTCGCTATTCACGGATACGACTCCTCCGACCCCGCCACCACCCTCGCCGAAAGACATCACCGCGTTCATCACTGCCCTGCATACCCTTCTGGCACTCTCCGGCATTAATCCTGCGCTGGTCGTTCAGCTGTGGTCGCAAGTCATGTATTGGACAGCATGTAAGGATGCTGCATGCTCATGTTCAGCGCTGAATTAGTGACGCTGCCTCAGGCGAGACTTTCAATCGTGTGCTGACGCGCAAAAAGTACATCTGCCGGTATGTCGTCGATGCTAGTCATCGCATGAACAGAAGCACTAATTTAAACTCCTAGGTCGAGAGCCGTCCAGATCAGCATGAATCTCAGTGTCTTGGAGGAATGGATCGGCGAGATGCAGCTTCCGCGGGGTATAGGGTCACATTTTGCTCCCGTCAAGGACCTTCTGACGTGGTTGCAGGTACGCATTATTAGGCATCTTGCTCTTCGTGATCATCACTGACGCATTGGCAGAGTCTTTCATCTATAACCGAATTCCCTAACCTCATCGCAACCATTCAGACCCTACGAAATCTGAACCCGCTCCAGGTATGTGTATCATCTACGGTGCCTTGCCACTGGAGCACTGACTCAAGCATAGATGCGTCGCGCCGTACGAGACTATCGATACGAAGTCAACGAACCGCGCATGACAGAGGAGTGCAACCAGTACCTTGCGCAAATGCAAAAGGACTGGGAAAGACATCGGGTCAAGCTCGGGGTGGAAGCACTTCGCAAGGAGGTACGTTTAGTCTTATCATCTGCCCGGTCCAACAGACTAACAAACATGGGCACGCAGATTGGGGAGCGTGAACGCGATCGTGATGACGCTGTCAGCCTGTCTCCTTCATTACACGAGGATTCCGCTCGACCAAGCAGTTCAAGTGCATCATCAACACACTCTCAGGAGATGTCCGCGATTCAGCGTAACATCGATGCTCTGTTCGACCGTACATGGGAGAAGTCACTCTGGGAGCCTGCCAAGGCTCCTGAACCTCTGGGCGAGCTTCTGGACTCTAGGTACATGCTGCCGCTACTGCTCCCGTCTGACCCGATGATGCTCGGCGCGCTCCCAGCGAGTCGATCGACGTCAGAGCAGGAAACTCTTGCCAACCCGCGCCTCAGTCAAGACTCAACGGCTAGTAAGGCAAGTTTTGGATCGCGCGGCGCTCTGGGCTGGCATCTGAAGGCCAAGAAGCTGCGCGAGGTCGGCATCAGCATGCTCCAATCCATTGACGGATCGAGAGCCTCAGTGCGATGGACGAGACCTGTGGAGATGGACGAAGAAGAGGACTGGGAGCAACCACCACCATACACCACGGACGATATGTTGCCTGAGGATGGTGAAGTAGTGGTGGAAACGCGCTTTACACCTCTTACGCGCAGTCGCTCCGGGCGCAACAGAGGAAAGGCGAACAGCGCGATCGAGGAGATCGCGACGCCGTTAGAGGAGGAATGAGGTACGTATGGGACTGTGAATGTTGTCGAGGGTCGTTGTATTAGGATGTCTAGCTGTGTTGCTGTGGGTCGGCTCGTAATGTGCTATCTCAATGCATTTTGTATATTTATCCATACCCATATACATTTCAATAATTCATACAATGGAGCGGTCGCCGGTCGATGTCCGAGATGGAGGGTACATAAGATGGTTCCGCTGGGCGGAGCAGTGGCACGCGGAATCCAATCTCCGCGGCACTGGCACGGTTGGGTCGCGCTGCTGCCTGCTGGTTCGCACTGCGGTTCGCACTGCCATAGTCGTTACGCTGGGCGGTTGCTGCGCGGCCATCTGGACAGCCTTTACCGCTGTGCCAAGGTCAATTCTCTGGCGCGATACACGCCTTAAACCGTTCCTTCGGTCTCTCCATTCTTTCACGAATCTCTCCATTCTTTCACGAACGACACGTACCAACATCTCTGGAGAGTGCGACGACCATGGCCACACATAACGAGCGAGAAGACTCAATCACCATTGACGACGAGGAGACGCTCGGGGGTTCTACCTTGGCGAAGCGCGGTCTGAACCACAGCTACAGCATGTCTACGACAAAGCTCCTTGCGGACGACGAGGACACTCAGAGGCGTAACGAATCATCTGACTCCGTGTATGCGCCAGCGTACCAGTCTGCCTACCCGGACACCGACTACAGTTATGATCCTGCAGGGTACTCGACGGACAAGTTGGGGGAATCCAGGCAGGATCAAATAGCAGACGTGCCAAAAGATGCGCCATACGTTCAACCATGTGGCGAGCCCTATGGAAAGTCCTACTATCAGAATATGGGTAAGTCCAACAAGATCCAGTCGGATTGCTCGAACGACCGACCAAACTCTTGTCAGAGTATGCTGAGCCTTCCGCTGCCCCGCCACCACCGCAAGAACGCCCGAATTACTTCCAGCGATACTTTGGTCTCTACCCCATCGAGCAGCGGATAAGTGACAAAAAGGCTGGCCGCGGTATCCAGCAGAAACCGTACATGGGTGAGCTCCATGCGACGACCCTGGGTTTCACGGGCTTATTTCAGCAGTGTGGGCCTTAACTCTCACCATGCTCTGTGTTCTGATCTACGAGTTGGTGACCAACGATAAATATCAAGGAACCCCTATTTCCTTCAAGGCATGTAACATCTGCGTATACATCCCGCATATATTGATGAAATTTGCAGCCAACCGTCAACCCCATGCTTGGTCCCTCAGAAAGCGCCTTGATCACGCTTGGTGCACGTTTCCCTGCATGCATGAAGAACGTGTCGGCCATCCCTATAACGACAGAATTTGCTTGTAAGATGTCGCATCACCTTCAACGATCTATCGCGTGCACTGACGCCAGGGACAGGCCTCAATGACACGGCAAACCCAGTGACATCTGCCTGCGATCTCGAGACCATCTGCAATTTTGGTGGGTTCCACGACAAAGCTCCCAACCAGTGGTTCAGGTAGGTCGCTTGCTTCGCCTCATTGTATACATCATTTGGCCGACAGCAGGTCAGGTTCATCACACCTGTGTTCCTGCACGCCGGTATCATCCACTACCTGCTCAATATGCTAGCACAAATGACTGTCTCTGCTCAGGTAAACTGTCTCTCGTTTACGCGGCATGAGTGAATGCGAATGTGATTCACATGCAGGTTGAGCGCGAGATGGGTTCCGTCTGCTTCTTTATCCTCTATATCGCCTCAGGAATATTCGGGTATGTCTATAGTTTTCCGCTGTGAGGTGTCATTGCGAATGGCTTCCAGGAACGTTCTGGGAGGTAACTTCGCTCTCGTCGGCGTACCCTCTGTGGGTGCTAGTGGAGCGATATTCGGAACAACTGCGGTGAGTCTGACGGGTATGTTGTAACTTCTGTGGCGTCATTCGCTTAGTGTCGGTTATACAGGTTGCATGGGTAGATCTGTTTGCGCATTGGAGATATCAGTACCGACCTGGGCGTAAGGTGGATGCTGTCCCTGTCTCAGCACTGTATCTCACTTGATGAGCGCTGCTGACCGCTACGCAATCTCAGCTAGGATGGATGTTTGTTGAGCTGATCCTCGGTATTGCGCTTGGATACATTCCTTGTAGGTCACTGTCCATTCGTCTTTCCAAGTCCGCAGCTCATAAAACAATCTCACATCATCGTAGATGTTGATAACTTTGGTTGGCATTCTTGCTGCTAGTATAACGTGCTCAGCCGACATATTTTGCAGCTCATCTCGGAGGCCTGCTGATGGGCCTGCTCACTGCCATGGCACTATATCCCATCATCAGCCCTTCCTCACGGCACAGAGCGATCGTAATCGGTCTGAGGCTGAGTGCTGTGGTTCTTGCGATCGTGTTATTCGTTGTCCTCATTCGCAACTTCTATACCGCGGATCCGTATTCATGTGGGTGCAGGCTGGATCACCGTTGTGCTGATTGTTATTGATTCCCGTGTGCTAGCCTGCGAATGGTGTCGCTATCTCTCGTGTATTCCAACATCCTCGAACGATCACTGTCAAGGGTATGTGTGCCTAATCATTGCTAATTTATCATTGTAATTAATGATTTTGTTGTTTCTGCAGCACTGGTACGTTCTTTTCGCCTCGACGCGGAGGAATGCGGCTTATTAACACATATATCGTAGGATTGACATACTCCTCAAGTTCAACATGAACCACATTGAATTAGGATGTCCTCATTAGTCTGATACAATATCTCTATGTTGTCTTTGGGACATAGCGTAGCTTGGAGTATACCCACCATAGACATTTCCTATTGGACTCGGCTTCCTCCGTTTTTAAATATGTATGTCCCACCATCTGCCAATGGTATGTAAGTGATGTCGCGGGCGGATGCTTCGCGCATTTACGATTTTGCTCAATTTTTACGCAACGTCGAAATGCACGATAATGCGTTGGTATGCAGGGGGACCGCTCCTAAAAGAGTCACCCACGAGAGCAACCTGAATACTCACTGGCTGTATGCGCCCATATTTGATGGTTTATTCGGAGCAGTCGTAAGTTGGCACTGGTGAGATAGTAGCTGTCATGGTGTCATTATGGGCGATGACGAATCAGTCGTCGTTGGACTCTCGGGAACGGGAATTTGAGGCTGGGCAGGACGTGAAATGTCTGTTTCGTCCTTGGATGGCCCTAGTGTGCTTAACGGCGTGCCCTGCCGATCCTTATTCCCAGTGCGAGATTTCAGAAATTCCATCGATGGTGTGGGCAATGCATGAAACGTTGTGAGCGCTTTGGACAGGTCGTCCAGCTGTTGACGAGTATCAGTGTCAATTCATTTCCGCCCCTGTCGTCTCCGGTACAACTAACCTTCCCCATTATACCATCAATCGCGTCCCTGCGTCCTTGGAATGTCTCTGCAAGGGTGGCAAAGTCCGCATCGCGCGTGGTCTTCTGCTGCTCTTCTGCCCCCGCGGTATCCTCCCACTCCTCTGGCGCACGGATAGTGCCGGTGGCCATGCGCCCTGCGCCCGCCGTCGTCCGCTTGGAACCGCGAGACTCGACCGACCCGATGCCTTCCATCTGGAGGTGCATCCCTGCAATCTCGCTCTGGAGCTCGCGGATACGGGCGAGGTGCGACCAAAGCTCGTCTTTCCTGTGGTCGAACTTGGCGCTCTTTGCCTGGAACTCGTTCTCTTGGTCACTGCGAGTGTCGGCAGTGGCACCAATCGGCACACCAGAGAAAGGGTCGTACACCGTGTTGGGTGCGGGCACGGGACTGGACGTATCTGAGCGTGCGTTTGATGCGAATGGGCTCGCCGTCTGATCCGTGTGTGCTGGGGGAGCATCCACGCTCTGTGCCGATTTGGCTTGCAGTGTGGGAGATGTAGCCTCCTCCTCTTCGGACTGGGTGGATAAAGTCTGCGGAGGACCAACCAGCTCGGCGAGTATAGCGTCATGCGGGGTTGCCAACGCCGCAGTGACAGGTCTGTCCAGCGTCGGTCGCATGCCGGACAACTGCTCGGTGGTGTTTTCTGCAGATGAAAGGTGGTCGTCGTCGGAAATTCGTTCAGTGGAGGGCTGCGATGTTCGACGAGCAAGCCTCCACGAGCATTGTCGATGATCGTAGTGCGATTGCCAAATCCGGACTAGCACGCTACGGGTATTGAGGCCTGCGTGGTGGCGCGGCTGCTTTCAATATTCAAATGTTCAACGTTCAAACGTTCAGTACTCAGTACTCAGTTCCCAGCGCCCTGTCAGTGGGCCGAGACGGTCTTTTTGCATGCGCACAAGCGATCAATGCGTTCGAATCTCCTATTTTATCCCACATCTTTCTAATGCTTAATTGCAGCCGCTTTTTACGTTGCTTTTGAGATGATATTGAGATTAGGAAGCTGTCAAATCACCTAAGCGACCCGCAGGGGCCGAGAGCGAAAACGATGAAATACATTGAAGAAAGGGCACTCGTGCCTGCTGTTAGCATCCAGGGGAATGTAGATGGGTTCGCGTTTGTTCTTTCCATCATTGACCCTAAATCGCTTAACACTGTTTCCAATGTGACACAGCCGATTTTCAGCGGGGCGGCCGTCTCTCTTGATCGCTTTGCTTTCCATTATGCGCGTCTACGAGTTTGTCTGCACGTCACAGATATGCATGCAAGCCCCCTACCGCTCATCTCGGACACGAATGCTCCGTCATTCCAGTACAGACTAACGGCAATGCGTTACAACTCGGCGCTTGCAATCGGTAGTGTAATCTCGCTATAGCTGCCACATAATGACGTTTTCCGGGTCCAATCGTACTTTAGTCGGGCGCATGAAACTTGGACAGGAATTGGCCTGATGAGACACGAAGGTGGCACGGTCAAGCAAGCGATATCAATGAGAGGTCAACGGATCGTTGGCCTTGAGCTTCTGCGGTTGAACTCTACCGGAGCTGCAGGAAACAGGATATCGTATGTCATAACCGTGATATGCTTACCGAAAAAGAAACCCGTTCTTTTTGCCAATGATCAGGGGAAAGATACGACCGTAGCTGTGGCATGACACAGTCATGGATTGCGTACGTTACTCCAGCTTCACGATACAAGATCATTGGCAGCATTATATACGAATGCGCTAAGCTAAGTACGCAGCCAGCGGCATCTTCTATATACAGAATAAAGCGACCGCTCGCCGTGCCTCTCTACCTCGCCATCATTTCAGGTAGAGAGTCCGAACCCGCAAGATATGTCCCCTAATTGAGTGCGGCTGAGCAACGAACGCAACGATAGCCTCACAAATAGCACCGCGAGAAGGTACTTGGCGGAAGAACTGTAGGCCACTGTCCCTTCGAGATGGAAGCCTCCCACTCATTCGCAGACGACCTGTACAGATCGATTGCGGCGCGTGCGTTCTCCAACTAGATTTCGGGGGAACGGAGAGGAGTAAGCATATTTTAATCCGGGCAAGGCATGGATGGTGGGGTTGACGGGTCCAATGAAGCGTGGGTGGGAGATGGAAGGTCACGCGCGAAGCATGGATGAGCACACGTACAGCGTCTATCTTGCCCTCTTGGATGCGTCTGCGCATGAGGTGCCACATGAGAGTCTGCAGACCGACCACCTGGTTAGGTGTACGCAATGAATTCCGGAACGGCTGATAGAGGGCAACGTCGCGAGTCGCAACGGCAGGGTGAGGTATCCCTAGCACTGTGCATGTCTGCTCGATTTGAGAAAATAACGTTCATTCGTAGAGGAATAGTACCGGATAGATCTTGCCAGAGCGAATGCCCAATGAGAATTTTGGTCCGTATCAGGTTCGCGACTTGTTGTTGTACTTCGTTGAAAGGCAGAGCGCCATTAGCTGCATACGTCAGTACTTCACGTTAACACCGCACCAAGAGACTGAGCAAATAGCGTACCGGGTTCTAGATTGCTGGGCTCGATTCCCGTGGTACCTGTGCGATAATCAGACACCGTCATGGTGGGCTGCACGTATGTGTAATATACAGTCTGGCCCCGGTAGTCAACGATCGCAACTCGGCTACGCAATGGATTAAAACTTGCGACGTGAAGTAGAGGAGAAATGACTCACGCGAGCATGGACGTACTACCTCCTGGCCCACAGCCGACACAATTGCAGGCTATGCCCAGGAACTGCTCAGCGACAGGGATGGGGTATTTCTGCGCCATGGCGAATACGAAGTGTCCCTGTGCTCGAAGAGGGTGCACGTATAGGACTCTGGACATGGCTGTCTCAATTTTTATACTGGATCCCTCTCGTGCCAATCGCCAAATATCGACACAGTGGACTGAGTTGTTCCGACAGGGATTAGACAATCGCTACCCCGAAAAGTAGGCCATGGATCTTGCAGTATGCGGTATTAGGCAGGGATTGATGGCATTATGTATCGAGGCCTTGCGTTGGTCGAGACACTTCGTGCGCTTGGTGGCATCAGTTGTTCCCGTCGTGAAATTCGAAGACAGCTCTTGGACGCAGTGCACATCTAGTATGTCAATATAGGGCTTCGCGGTGTCGGCGAGCTCGACGTTCAGATTGGCTTCAGCAGTATTTTACGAGAGCAATAAATCACCGAGAACCAGGAATGGATTATCATGCCTAGATCCGTAAAGAGCACCGCAGTGACGTCGATTTTAGGAGAGAAGCGGACCCTAATGTGCCAGAGTACGTGTCAGGAGACAGCGTGTAGATCGTGTTTCCGTCTCCTCCAACATTTCGAGGGTTATAATCTACCAGCTGTGCGGAGGCTTGAGGGCAGCAAATCGCATTGCAAGCCGAGTTGGGAATGTTACCTACCATTAAGCCGGGCATCGGCCACTTCGGCGACTTAAAAAGACGTACAACACGAAAGCCGAGATCTTACATTAACGCGCAGAGTGAGATCGACACGAGAGTATATAGATCCACGGTATCAGAGTTTGCCTCTATATCGATCTATTGACGCTCGTTAATCGGGAATTTCAGTATCTGTTGGTGCCTCAAGTGGCAGATCCACTATAACCCGCGCAAATTCGTGAGCGAGGAACGTAGATGGGGCTGCTCCACGTCAGAACGCTCACCGGAATAGCAAGCTGTAGTACTAATCCAGCTATCGCCGTCGCAGCTTATGCATTCTTCGATTGCGTCAATCTCGTCGAGAAATGAAGAGTCTCATCAATTCAAATTCACACAACGTCACAACCCTTGAGCGTGTTCAATGAGGGTGGAATTGGCCTAACGGGACGCTAGCTGTGCGATGAGCACGCAGACAGAATGCACGTTCATGATTAGCCGACGCGAGGTTACCGACGGATGCAGATGGCACGGGACAGGTGTCATGTAGAATCATTCAAGGAAGCAAACTCTTGCTAATGGGCTACAAGATCGTATCTCGCAGTCCTGGTCTATTCGGAATTGGTATTCATCTACTGCAAGCAATGCCGCGGAGGTCCAGCAAGATCCCTCTGTGATCTCATGGCAATCAAAAATTAGCCCGTCATTATCTGGAGAATGAAACTCACATGAAGTCTGATCAGCTATCATACCGAGCGGCACCACTTGTGCATGAGCTTTATGACACAAGACTGGCATGATTACCCGATGCCGCCATCCGCGACGTCTACAGGGCCCCGAGAACGCCGTTTCTGCATGGCTTGCCATAAGCGCCTCCGCAAGAGCCGCCACTGCCACCCCTCCTCACCCCTTCGAGAAAACGCGAGCGCAGCCGAGAAGGCTCGCTTGCCCGAAAGATTGTCATGCTGGTGTTCGTTCTTCAGGCTCTGCTCGGCCGCACGCTTTTGACGCGCTTCCTCGACAGCTTTCTGGGAGCGATCTACGGCATCAGCCACGCGGAGATCGCCTCCTTTGATAGCGAGAGAAGCAAGTAGTCGGCGGACTTTGTCGTCCACGACTCGATGCCCCCATCGGGCCACGAAATGGTAGACGAGCGGCTGAGCCATAGCTATTCCGTTTGTGGATCGTTTGAGGTGCTGCATCAGCAAAAAGAGTGTGGTCGCGCTCGGCTGCAGGTCCGGACGTAATCGAATGAGCTTGAAGAACAGCTTCCTCGCGAAATTGTAATGTGGCAAGCCGCGTCGTGGGCCAGGGAGCATGTGCAAGTGGACGATGTCGAGACAAGCCTGATTCCATCGTGGGGGCAGCTTCTCAGGAAGCAGTCGGAACAGAAAAGAAGTTATCGTAATAGCGTGCTCTCGATGGTTCGTGAGTATCAGGATTCGTACAATTTGTCGAATGGCACGAGAAGGAATCCGGGTCCAATGATTGTCGGCGATTGTAGGTAGGTTTTGCATGAGAATCTGATGTCTCTTCTCCAACGTCTTGAACTCGACTGGGGGCACGACAGCCAGCTCCCGCTCCGAGGGTTGAGTGGTAGAATGCCGCCACCGTCGCAGTGAATAGTTATGCTCCACCGCAAAGAACTCGAGCCACACCGACAGAGGCATACCACGATTTTCATCTTGAGCGTGCATGAATTGCTCCCTCCAGGCCGTATGCCATCCAGTCCCGTCCCTCAACAACAGACGCACTCGGAGCTGACGGGTGAATGAATCTGGCGGTGTCCCTCGAGCCTGCATGTCCCTGAACAACGCCCTCGCTGTTCCATATCGCACCAGACGTAACGCAAGCGTGATCAAGAGGTTAAATGAACGAGTCGTTTGATACTCTCTGAAAGCTCCGTGGTAGTCAATCAAAGTTTCGAGTGAGAGTGTGGGCCTTGAGATTCGGAAGAACAGTAGATTCCGATATAGACCGGTCGCAGACCGCGGGTTGGGGCGCCGAGCCGGCAAGGGAGGTTCATATGGCCCGTAGTGTACGGTGAGTGACGCAGAAATCGATTCAGGCAGGGAAGCGAGTACTTCTTGCCAAGGGGGATCGGTCGTTGCGTCCGGGAAGGGATCGAGGCCTGGATCGATGGCAGTGAAATCGTCATCTGAGAGACACTCCGGACTGATATACGTCAGCAGCGCGCGCTTTGCCCCGGGTGACCTTGCTCTTACAGGTGCGTCCTGAACGCAACAGGTACGCTCATGCGGACATAGTGCGGACGACCGTGCATCATCAACCTCAAGAAAGGCGGAATAAGCTTCGGGAAGGGACAGCACCCGAGCAATCGGTGTAGTCGTTGGGGAATGCATCTCAGGATGAAGGGATGAGCAACCACCATATGTTACAGATCCTTCCGGGGTATCTTTCGGAATAGGTAGCTGGCTGAGGAAGCTTCTCCTGCATACTCAACGCATCAGCTGGAAAAGTGCATTCATTCAAACACTATACACGCACGAATATCTAGGAACCCGCTGTTTTCTCCCTTCCGCTGCAGGGCGGTTGTCATCGTCACGAGTACGCGGCTCCACTACCGAGGACTGTGCCCGTGCAGTGCCTCCTGGGTATGCACGGCCAGGCTTTGTCCTGACCCACGCTCGACGTGCTGCAGCCTCGAGAATGGTTGTGAATGCGCCGACAAGAGGGGTTGCGGAACGGGTTGCATGATGCAGCATGCATGGACGCTCCAGCTAGATAGGAGCCGGTTGAAAACGCTCCAGGATCAGCGTCGACGACCGCAGGACTGCCAACGGTTCCTGCGGGTACAGACGCGCTTATTTTTCACTGGTGGCCGGTCACGTGCGTCGCGACGCGACGCGTTCTGACGCGCGTTCACCCGAGTGGACGCGTATATGTAGCAACTGTCAATCAGGCTGCACAATGGAAAGTCTGAGTAATTAGGGCGATATATCGTGACATTCCGGAATGTATGCAATGACCGTACACTGAAGGCGATAGCGAGAACAAATGCAGTGTGTATGAAGCAATGAACGTGGGAGCTGGATGTCGTAACGTATGTAGAATCATGAACAGTACCAACCACAGCAGATGCATCGTGTCGTGAGTCGAGAAAGATCGAATGTCCCCTTACCACGCGGCAACAACACAAGGAAACAGTGCCACGATTTCCATGTCAAGAAAGGCCAATTACACTTCCTCCATCGCCTGCCTGCCGACCAGCCACCCAACCTTCGCCACCCAGTGATCGCGTACTTGCCTGAGAGCCTCGAGGCCATAGCCCTTTGCCTGAGCATATTCATCCAAGGCCCTCTCCCAACCGCGAACCGTCTCAGACCCAAACATGCCACCTTCGCGATTAACGACCTGATCCACGCGATCTACCCACGCATTCCACTCTTCCAGCAAGCGAGGAAGAATAAGAGGAATAAGGGCTGATTGAGTGAGCGGTGGCTGCTGCAAGATGTGTGTTGTGAGCGTGGACAGGAAGAGGAACGTTTCTGTGGGATGAGAGCGGTCCTTGTGCTGAGACTGGAGCGCAGCGGCATGGGATTGAGTGTGCGATTTTGAGGATGGCGGGGAGCCCAGTGTCGTTCGTGGGGCCACATACGAGAAGTAGGGGAAGTACGAGAAACATGTCGTGACAAACTCCGTGATGTGTGGCCGCAGCCGGGAAAGAATGTATTCGTCACGCATGCCGCCGGAGGCATGGGAAGAAGCAAGAGCGGTGCCGAACGCTGCCCTACCAAAACCAAAAGTCGCTGTAGATGGCGCGTTCGACAGGCTGCTTCCAAAGCTTCCTCCACTTAGCCCAAAGGAGTTTGAAGGGCCAGGCTGAGAGAAGGGCGAATTGGAATAAGGGTATGCATCGCGGAGTTTGCTGGCCGCATTAGTCAATGCCTGTGTGGCTGTCTCAAGTGTTGGCCGAGGTATGAGCGATAGGACTGTGGACTTGAGGGAAGGCTGTTTGGCGAGCAGCGCCATGAGCAACGGGAGAAGTGCCTGCGATGGTAGGCTTGCTGTGACCGATTGCAGTTCAGTACGCGCAAAGCTCTTAGCACAGTGGCATCAAGCGTACCTAGCAGTACACCCACATCAACATCGCTCTCATCATTGTCGGACGAGGTCTTGCCATCCTTCCTGCCCTTCTCATCATTCCTGATCGTAGCCAAGGCTGACGTGGTGCGTGCCCGTTTGGGTGCAGCGCGCTTCGGGCGTTCCGGCGTAGGGCTCCTGTCCATCTCCTCATCTCTCGCCTGCCTGTTCTCTGACTCCTCATCTGCTTCATGCCGTCGCTTCCCCGGTCTCGTCTGTGCATATTGTGTGTTGATCGGAAGATTCCAAGGCGATTGTGGGGCATGCGAGGGCCATCCTGTCATGGAAGATGTGGATGAGAGGCCGAACCCGAAGCCCAGAGGAGACGGTGAGTGATTCACGCGCCCACGATGGAAGTCGACCTGAAGATGGGGATGCGTAACTACGTTGGCCATTGTCGTCTGTGAGACCTCAAGCTGAAAGGTGGAAGTAAGCTGAGTGCCCAGAGCGGTAGCGCGCGCGTATCACGCTCGCTCCGCACCTGCCCTAACCTTCTGCACGTGATCATGGGCCACGCTTTTAGCTACTTGAATTTTTCGGCGTCAGCGTGTCTTGTGCGTGTTTTCAGCATGGCTGTCTCAGATGTTCCTCTTCTCCAGGTGAGTTAAGTCGACCTTTTTTCTGTCGCAGTGACGAGAATCAAACGAATCGCTACTTCGAGGCTTGCGGGCCGATGAATTACACGTTCATATACCCAAATTTCTGAGCCTTCGTCCCTCCAGTCAACTGCACAGAATACTTACATTATACTCAATAGGTCGTTCAGTTGCGTACCTCCTGGTGGTAGAAACCGTGAGTCCTCGTCTCCTACGTCAACCCAAGTCTCGAGAGATGAATAACATAGAGTCAAGTCCTGAACCCGTCTAAAGGACGGGTCATGACGATTAACCATGCTAATTCTGACGTTGTTTGACAATCACTCGTGTGATCTGTACGCTCAACGATTTGTTTTTCAGGATCAGTCGAGTGTGAATAAACAGATCTAGAAGCTCAAGGAGGTGATTTCGCCTCCCATTTTCTGCCGGAGACAGCTACGATTATGACATATGTGCATGTCTTCATATGATGTCATCAACCAGACGATCCTTATGTACGTCTGTACAGATCCGTCTTCGCGTTCAAGTAACTGCCCTTCCATCAGGTATCTGACGTATGTGCTAAACACGCGCGTGTGTAGAGTAAGTACAATGAGGTCAGGTGCGATTATGTAGGCTATGTAATGTTCTACAGTTCATGTAGTAAAGTATGTGCATATGACAAGCTGTTCGTCCAATCTACGACGGCGATGGCCACATGATGTTCAGCAGCCACATCGCAGCTGCCGCGATGGCAAGTTTTGTCTTCACTCCTGGCTTCCATTCCGTCTCGCCATACCATACTCTAAAGCCTGGCGAGGACTGGGTATTCGACGATCCCTCTGCGAGCCGGTCCACCCACCGTCGTTGCGGCCGTGCGGGGGTATCGGGTTCTTGTGGTCGCTCATTTTCCTCGGCATCTTTTCCTTGTTCAGCAAGGAAAATCACTTCCCCTTCCTCAGCGGAAGTCATAGCATGACCGCGCCGGCTAGTGTTCGATGACGGCTCCACTATCGTAGGCAACGTCGGCGGCTTCTGTGAACCACACATCCAGCTGGTGATCTCGCCCGTCGCTCGTGCGAACCAGTAAGAAACGTAGATGAACATGAAGGTGGTGACGATGAGGTTCACGGGACGCCATCGGGTCCCGGGAACGACAAGGAGGATGCCCTTGGTATCGCCCGCGAGCCAGAAGTGGTACTGGATGATGAACGTCTCCAACGAACACGTCCCGATGAACGCGAACGCCCTCGACGACGCTGAACGCAGGATGGCATTGGCGTTTCGAAGGACCACGAACGCGCCCACGGGAAGGAAGGAGATGTACGGATGCCACAGGTTGTACGCGAACTTGTCCGGCTGGTACAGCTCAAACGCGAAGAACCACAGAAGCACGACCGCGGACACGGCGATCGAGGCCTTCACCGCGAGCGGCCACTGCGGGTGGTCAGTCAGCCGGTGCTCGCGGATCTTGATGACTGCGAGCGCGGTGAACATTCCGGCGTAGACAATCCAGAGGTCAAGGTTGACGCGGAATGACCACTCGCGTGCCGACCAGCGGATGCCGCATGCTCTCTCGAGGAATTGGAAGAGCGCCTCAAGCATCCACTGTTCACTCATGAACCAGGTGACAAGCGCCATCGAGAGCAGGATCTTGCATACGAGGAACACAGTACGGTCATTGTACTGCGAGCCTGCCGCCATCGTGACGTATATGATGAGGAACCACCAGGATACTAGCGGAGCAAAGTAATAGGAGAGGTAATCGGTGTTCATGATATATGCGAGTAGCAGAGTTAGCAGGTTAAGTCGGATCATGACCTGCGTATCGATTCTCAGAGTCCGCGTGGTGGTTAGAGAAAGCTGAATCAACGTACCTGTGCAATACGTGTGAAGCCGAAGTCAGCCTTCTTGACATAGAATGTCGTATGTCCATATCCTGTCATGAAAAGATACGCAGCAACCAGCACTCGAATGACGTTGTAAACCCCGGACACCTTGGATGCACCGGTATAATGATAAATCAGGACAGCAACTGAGGGCCAGACGAGGTCAGCCTAACTCAAAGGCGCTGCAGCGCGAGATGAACGTACTCTGCATCCACCCCTTCCACTCATCCGTCTGTTCGCGATTCATGAATCCAAGATCTTTGTCCGCCCGCCTCGTTGTGAGTAGGCCGATGGCAAGACTTAGCATGCTCAAGAATGAGAATACCCAGGGACTAAATTGCTTTTGCTCCTTCAACCAAAACCCAGTGCGATCCGCGAGGTATATCAATGCAGCTGCAGCGCTCACTACAACAGCGGGCATGTCATGTTCACCAACGAGAGGTTGCCCAGATGAACGATAGCCTGTCCTCCTGTGAGTGAATGCTTGCAGGATATCTTACTCGCGATGGCTCACCAAGACGTCTAGACAACAGCACACAGATAGGACCCCACAGAATGACTATCCCTAGAACTAAAGCATGCAACGGCGATGGCCTCGGATAGCTCCGACAGCACGTCTTGTCCAACGGGAACGTCTTCGGCAACACGTCATTACACCGCAAATTCAACAGCACATTCGCCTGCGCCGTCACCAAGCCATTCGAGAAATGCAGCCCGTCCTCCGTCTGCGACCCATCCAGCATCCGATTGAACACCAGCGGCAACGACACAGGAAGCATCCGCTTCGGCGGGGCACGCCCGCCGATCCCAGGGAAGAACGCATATGGGTCCGCCAGCGCCGGCGGACGGATGCGGTGCTGCAGGTCCGCGTTCATCGCGTCGATGTCGGAGGAGTGCATCGACGCGGCGCGTTCGCGCGAGAGCTTCAAAGGTACGATGTCCTCCACGGGCAGTACGACCGTTTCGTCGGCGGGCGGGAAGGGTGCGCGCGCGAGTGCGTCGAGGATGCCTGCCATGCGTGCCTCCCAGGCGGGAAGCCCGCCCGAGCCTGCATCTGCGTAGCGGAGGTACCATAGGCCGGATCCGAGCACGAGGAGTGCGGGTCGATCGGGGTCAGGAGCACTGATGCTTGCGCTTGTGCTCGTGGAGGAGGGATTGATTAGCGAGAATGTTTGAGAGGAGTTAAGGTATGGGTCCCAGATGAAGGAAAGCTGGATGGCAGAGGAGGACGATGTGTAGAGGTGGTCGGAATGCTTGAGCGCATCGTCTGGAGGGGCCGTGGGCAAGGTCGGGTCGACGGCGTGTGCAAATTGGAAGAAAAGCTGGCGTGCTACGGAGTCGCCAACAAAGACCACCCGGCGCGCGGCCATGCAGGCGGTGACATCCTTCGGCATGTAGGTGTACATCATGCAGCCTGCGGAGCAATTAGTCTCCCTCGCTCTTCTGCGATGCATTCAGTGTGGATAACTCACCTTCCGGCTGCCAGTTCTTGAACTTATTGTCCAGCCACTGGCCCTCCGTGAGCAACGCATGGCAATGCAACGGATCGGTACGGTCTGCAGCGCATCGGTCATCCCTTGAGACAGCGTCCGAGAGCGCAAACGGGCACGCACATACCAACGAGGGAGTATCGCACGAGTCCTAGCAGCACAGCCAACGCCAACGATGCGAGCGAGATATAGTGCGTCCAGAGAGGGTTGACGGAGAACGAGAGACGTCTCGGTGCCATCCCGGAGAACGGAGTACGAGCGGTGGTCCTTTAAAATGGCGGCGTGTGGGTGAGCATGGACGTGCTAAGGACCAGAGGCAAAGAGCGAGGGAGAGGGAGAGGGGAAGCGAGGCTGCGCTACGAGGGCGAATTTTGTTACCGCTCGAGTGGGTTGCGTGTGAAACGGGCAACTGCCTTGCCACGCACTGATGCTGACTCAGCAGAGGCGTGTGAACGATCGGCGAGATAGCGATCTGCGCGGGGCCACAATGAAATAGTGGCCCGGACCCGTAGTCAGACGACACTCATTCCGACGTTCGTTTAACACAAAACTTGCACCGTATCTAGCAATTGTGCCCTCTACATTTGTACGGTCTGCCCACTGATATCTGTTCCAGCATCAGGAAAAGCATCAGGAAACCTCAAACATCAGGAAAACTCAAATTGGCTTGTGGCTCGAGAACCTCCTTTTTGACTTGTTCTTGCTGAATCTGGCTTGTACAAGCAAATAAGCACACGATAAGAAGCTCCCAACTCGGATAAAAGTCCGAAACAAGGAGGTCCTGAGACTTTTTCGGGCTTACTGTCTTTTTTTGGTGATGGCAAGCGGATAAAAGCCGATTTGAGTTTTCCTGATGAATGGGCTTGTGGCTCCGGAGCCTCCTTTTTGGCTTATTCTCTCGGTTTTGGCTTGCACAAGCCAATAAGTACACCGTTATTGTCTTTTTGGTGATGGCCAGCGGATAAAAGTGTCGTAAGCCGGATTTGAGCTTTCCTGATGAGACCGACAGAGCAATCAAATGTATGTGTCAAAGATGCTAGCGAACATGCAGAATTTTAACGAGAGACTTCATTTCAGCATCGATAACTCAATGATGTGGAAATCTCATCTCGGTCACCCACCCAACATCCTCAACGCCGCCCTCAACTCCTTCCGCGCCTGCTCCACATCCTCATAATCCAGCGCCGAGATCGCAAACTTGCAATGCTTCTGCGCACGCGCCATCTCCACCGGAGTCAGCTCCACCGCCTCTGTCCGTGTCACCTCCGAAACATGTGCTTGTGGTGGGTGCGAGTAGTACAGTTGGGGAGGGGAGATCATGGAAGGAGGCGGGACGGGAGGACGAGGGGCGATGAAGGGCGGAGGGGGCGCGACCGGTGCGCCGGAGGAATACGGCGCAAACGAGGGAGCCGTGACGGGCGGCGGTGGGAAGGGCGCGGCAAACGACGGCTGTGAAGGAGGAGGTGGGGGCGGAAGCTCTGCGCTTCCTACGGTTGGAGACACCGGCAACGGCACCATCGACTCTGGAACGATCTCTGGCGGGAGCTGGTCGAGCGTGGGCGCAGTAGCGAGCTCGTAAGGGTTTGGTTCCTCCGAGAGTGCGGGGGGAGACGACGCGACAGTGGCTGCTGTCGAGGGAGTTGGAGGTGCGCCGGGCGTCGAAAACCTGCCCGCAACGGACGGCGTGAACCGCACCTCCTTCGGGGGCGACACCTCTCTCGGGATCGTCTGCCTCTCCATATCCAAAGCTTCCTGCTCTCTACCTTCCAACTCTCCGCTCACGCGAGCGCCGAGATTCCTCCTACCGCCAGATACACCCGGCGTGCCCACCGTCGCCACTGTGCTCCACGCGCCCGGGCCCGGCGGCATGTCCGTGAGAGCCGGCGGGGGCGAGGTCGTGGTCGATCCCGGTGGCGGAGAAACCGCCTGTTCCACCTGAAGCGCACCTGGCTCGGGGCTTGGGCTCGCGTTGACGCTTGACCCAGCCGGGCCGGGTGTGGGTTTGCGTCCTTCGCGGAAGGCTTTGGCGATGTCAGCGGCTTTCCATTTGGCGTAGCGGATCTTGTCTTCGTTGGAGTTGTCGGTGGGTGTGGAGGAGGAGCCGGGCTTGTCGAAGGTGCGGAGGACTTCGAAGAAGTTGGCTGCAACGAGGAATTTCTTGGCTGTTTTGCTGGTGATCATTGCAATTCATTTCACACCAGTTGTAAGTGAATATGAGCAGATGAGAGGAAAGGGAAAAGGACTTTATGAACGTTGAGTCGAGCGGGATAACCGAACGGGCAAACTCACCGAGTCGCCTCCCCACGTCTGTCCTCATTGTCTGCCATGGTGAACAATTTCAACGCAAAGTTTTCGACGTAAGCACTGGCAGCTGCTTCGTCCTCGATCGCGTCGTTCGAGCTCATCTGTGCTTTCATTTTCTCGAGGATGTCCAGGAGGTCGAAGAGGAATTTGCGGGAGGCGGGCTCTTTGGCTTTGGCTGCAATGCCGAGCTGGGCTGCGTAGCATGCACCTGGAATACTTCCGATGAGAGATAGAAGGAAGAAGAAGAAGCGACGTACACCAGTAAGCAACAACGGCATCTTGCGATGCGAGCTCTTCGGCGCGTTGCAGATAGGGAGAAATGGACTTGAGCTCTGGAGGGACGGGAGGAAGGCTCTTGATAGACATAGACAAGTTCAAGTGTAGAAGTTCAAGTGTAGTGTTGCTTAAGCACAGGAGACTGACTCGCGGAGGACAGGCTGCAGGAAGGCACCTGCCAGTTACTGATCGGATCAGTCGCGGGGCCACCGGCGCAGTGGTGAGTCAGTGCGGATCCTTTCTGCGCAGAATCTAAGTACGCAGCGAGATTGAGGGAATCTGAGCAGATAGAGAGGCAGATTCAACGGCAACGAGCAATCTGCACGCGAATCGGCGGTGGCGTCACAAAGCGGCGCCTTTACCATTTCCCATTCCTCGACCATGCCGCCGGCATCTGTGACCGCCTCAAGTGCGACAATATGCGTCGCTCGCCAACGCCTATAAATCCTCGTAAGTCGTTCCCTTCGCCAGAGTACTCCCCTCCCTCGATCTCCACTCACAATGCACATGAAGTACATCGAGCAGTTCCAAAAGGGCTATAAACCTCCCCTCCAGGAGCAGCCCGATGCTCCAGGTCTCCAGAAAAAGCTCGATCCTCAGCCGCTCAACAATGTCACTGCAGATGGAAAGCTTTACAAGGCTTCTGGGAAGCTCGAAGGCAAGAGCGCCATTATTACGGGTGGAGACAGCGGTATTGGTCTGAGCACCGCGATTTTGTTCGGTGGGTCTGCAAAGTTATGCGGCTCGTGAGCGACCGACGCTGAGATTTGCCTAGCCCTGGAAGGCGCAGACCTCACGCTTACCTACACCTCGAAGGAAAAGGATGAGGCCAAGGTAGCGGAGGAGGAGATCAAAAAGGAGACCAACGGAAAACGCAAAGTCCAGATGCTCGAGTTCGACCTTCGCAAAGAGGAGCAGTGTATCCTGCTCATCGAAAAGCATATATCCTTCCACGGCAAGCTCGATGCCCTGTGAGTGCACTCCCTGCACTTTGACATTGTTTAACCCGCATATACTGACCTCACCTGCAGTGTGCTCAATCATGGAACACAGAACGCCAACACCTATCTGCCCACGCTCCCCACCGAGCAGTGGCATAATACGTTTGACACCAACATCCACTCCTTCTTCTACATCTGCAAAGCTGCCATCCCGCACATCCCTCCAGGCGCGACGATCAACTTTAACGCATCCATCAACATGGCCGTGGGTCACCCCGAGCTCATCGACTACACTGCAACAAAGGGCGCTATCATCGGCTTTATGCGCGCGCTCAGCAACCAGATTGTTGGAGAGAAAGGCATTCGCTGCAATGCGGTTGCACCCGGTCCGATCTGGACGCCATTGATATGAGCGCTTGCACGCCAATTGCGTAGAAGCGCGCAGTACTAACATGCGCATACAGCCCGGCTACGATGTCAAAGCAATCAATTGAAAATTTCGGAATGACGGTCCCCATGGGTCGTGCAGGTCAGCCCGTTGAGATCGCAACAGCGTTCGTGTACCTCGCATCAGTAGATTCGAGTGACATCAGGTATGTGTCACACGAGCCACTTCTACTCATTAAGAAAAGTCGCTGACAGTTGATCGCGTACAGTGGCCAAGTCATTCATATAAATGGAGGTGTGGCCATTGAGTGATGAGACATGGTATGGATGATCAGAAGCGCAACGCAAGTGCATACCGTCATTCTGTCATGGCGACTGACATGCAACTGTCAATATATCATCGGAATTGTAGCACCGCTAATTCACGACACGGAATCCCACATAACGTAAGCCTAAACAGCTCGCGTTTCAGCGAAGATAATCTCAGGCGAACAATATAGCGAGTAAAGTTTGCCATGGTGGCATGGATGGATTGCCCTGATGTTGCCACAAGACCACTCATACTTTACTATATAGAGAAAGGTATGACAATCGCAATGTGTCCATGTGAGTAGGAACCGGGCGCCTCGGATTTACCACAGGAACTACCAAGTCAAACTCTATATGCAACGATTGCATCAGCTGCACGGAGGGACAACGGCCCATGTGCACTTGCAAAGGCCTCAATTTCCAAACTTTGGGTCTTCCATTTCCTAGAGTGTTCCGGTCAGTGGCTCAGTGATGATATATAAACCATGCTATACCTATCTCAGAAGGGTGCACAGCAAGCGCGAGGCTGCGTGATCGTCACTCGATGAATAACCGAGCCATTTTGAGTACGTTTCGATCTGCTTCCACACGGAACGTCGGCAAGGTACATCCAAACTCAGAGATCCCTCCGCTTTTCAAGATACTTCCGCGCTCGCCAGTTTTAATTTTCGTCAAGATGGTCGGCTTCCACACAATCATCCGGAATAAATTAGGCATCGAAGTGACTAGAAAAGGTCAGCGACTTTGGTTTGTCTGGGAAGTCTGTCGTCCGTCGGCAACTTTAACTAGCGTAGTGTGCCTTTGTTGGTGCATGAGTGCCTTGAACAGCCGAACGTAGGCAAGCATGGCGCTCGGCTCGCCGGTGCTTATACAGGCCTCATATAATTTACTCAATTGCTATAGCAGCTGCGCGGCAGTCTCAGAAAATTGCGAAAGATCCATGGGTAGGGAATACACATATGTTCGCCGATCAAGATCGACCACGCAACTAGCTAGCAACGAACGGAATGGATGAAACTAGTCAATGCGGCGGCCCAGCGTAGCACGTCTCTTCAAACGTGCACACCTCCTTATGCGGTCTTCGTCCGCTCTTCCAGCGCCGCCACGCGCTCTGCAACCGCACTCCCACCAGTAGCTGTACCTGCATGCTCACCAGGGTCCGACCCAGCCCTCTGCATCCCCATCAACGGGCGAGCGAGCGCAGCAGCAGAGTACGCGTGCACACTCGTCGGCCTTGCCTTCCTCCCGCTGATAGCGGGAGAACCTGAGCCCGTCCCGACTGACCTCGTGGGGCTTGCCATGGCGCGCGCAAGCACGCGCGGGGGCCTTCCGCGAAAGATGGGGACACCACGGATTTGGTGGGAACCCGCCGCGCGTGCGTGCTGGTGATGCTCCTGCGCCAGCGTGCGGTCGCCGCTAAGAACGTGATCGGCTCCATCGGTGCGATGCGGTGAGGACAGCGTGTTGTGCGCAGACGTTTCAGGAGGCGTACTTGGGTCAGGGGCATCGACAGACGCGGGCTCTCCACTAGAACCCGCTGCCGGCACCGAGGTACTCACTGACTCAGCAGAAAGTACTCCAGAAGCACAAGACGGATCTGAGGTGGACAGCATGCGGGATTGCGTTGTTGATGACGAGGAACGCATTGAAGGGGCAGCAGAAGGAACAGATGCCGTCAATGTGGTACGGTGACTGAGTGCCACGCCGCTACCACGGGCTACTGAACCGCGTTCGATTTGACAGACCGGGACCGAGGTAGCGGATAGACATTCAGGCAAAGCTCCGTGGGGCGAGACGGGCACAGGCGGGTGAGGAAGCTCACGGACCGTCCTGACACTGCCCGTGATCTTGACAGACGAGTACATTGACCCATCAGTACAAACGTCACCATAAGTCATTTCATCGGATGCCTGACTGCTGACCGGGGTCTGGGAACGGACTACCAGTGTACTAGTGGCTTCGGCCGGGCACACATCTACTGCGGCAGAGCCACCCTGAGAACGTGCGCGCCGAGCAGGATGGCGAGATGGGCGGAGTGGGCGCACCGTCACCTGGGGCACTATCACTGATAGACAATGCACAGCTTGCACGTCGTACCCGCGTCCTAGTCTTGGCGTGGCATCCGCATCAAAGAGGACACATGCGTCCGTGGCGGGTTCGTCTGATGCGCCCACGCTAAGATCTCGTGGCGACGGTGCGCCCATATGGAGCGCAAAGTTCTGCAAAGATCCTGGCTCCGACCCAGATTCGGAGCTACAGGTTCCGGGAAGAGGTGGAGATAAGGATGGGGACGATGTGATGAAATTAGCGGACGCGTCGGAATCGGACACGGCGAGTGCAGCGAGTTTCTCATGCACCCGCTGGTGGAAGTAGGTCGTGGCCATCGGCGTGTTAATAGCTCCGTGCTGAATATGACGCAATTCGCGCCGCCTGCCCCTTTCCAGGTGGCTTGTCGGGCGCGGACCCACAGGGCGGGCTACGCTAACGCGTGAGGCGCGTGAGCCGTATTTGGGGCCTGCGAGAAACCCGGGCACATCGTCCTCGTCGTCTTCCTCCACAAACCTTCCAACAACAAAATTCACTTCCTTGTCCGAGTCGGGCTCATCAAGGTTAAGGTTTCCCAACTCTCGCGGCTGGGATTCGGACAATGAGGCGAGAAGTTCGTCCGCGCTAGATAGGTAGGAGCTCTCGTCCGTGGAGTAAAAGCTAGCCTCACTGTCGTTACCATCGCCTTCATCCACCAATGAAGAGGCCGTGGACGAAAGCCGGTCGGGGTTCATGACGTGCAGCGCTGAGATGGTGCTACCTTGATTGGTGCGCGCTGCGCGAGCGGCGCGACGGGCTTTGCGAATACCCGACTGCGCCTGAGGGAGATTGGGTGCGTTCTTTTTGCTATCAACGTGGTTGTACAGCGCGCTACCTTGCCCTTGGAACAATATCTCTCCACTGCGAGTAATGCTAGGCCAGTCAGTAACAGATGATCTCCTCGAGTCTATTTCTCCGTCGATGGATCGCCGACGCAGCAGAGGGCGAACATGGGCACCGCTCGGAGAATGTAGCAAGCCGACGGGTGCCGGGTCAATGGAGAGAAAATTGACGATACGTACGGGAAGTGTAACGTGCACATCGGAGGACAATGACCCAGCGCTCAGTGTGACACGAATAGAATATTCCACCTCGAGCAAACGGCCTCGTATAATCGACAAGGCTTCAGCCTGGCATGAGCAGATGAGATTGCGGCCATCATGCGGGAATGGCACTTGCTTACCGGTAACAGAATATAATGGGAAAATGCTAGCTCCTTACCAGGCCCCACGCCGGTCCACCAACCCTTAGCACTGGCATGGCCTTTCGTTCCTCGTTGAGCCATCTCCAGGACCGTTTCCGCGAGTAACTTGTGCATCGTCGAAGTCTGACATGCGTCTAGATCCACTGAGCGCACGCTTCCGGCGTCAAGTGCAGGCTTCGGCCGGAAAATAGTCGTCGTCCGAATAAGCGTCAAGGTCAACGTCTTGACGGTCTTCTTCGTTTCGTTGATGACAGAAACGTCAACATAGCATCTTTGACCGGCTACCCAAGTCAGCCGGTGCATCAGCGCAGTTAGCTTCACTTTGCTGCCGTTGCTCAGCACAGAGAGACTTTTGCTTGTTGCGGCTTGAAGAGGCCTTGGAGCAGGCGCGAGGACGACGGACAAATCAAGCCGAGGCCAGACCTCGCAATTCCGGTAAAAATGCGCAACAGATCGTTTCCCACTCTTCGTGTCCTTGACCTTGACTGATCTGGAGTAGTCTCGGTAAGACTCGTCACAAAGCGGTGTTAAAATATCATGCTTACACCATCGCGATGTACCGCACGTTCACGCCCGAATGGACATTAAGGACTCCCTTCGCCATCCCGAAAGTGCCATCCGACGGCAAGCGCATGACGAATGGCAAGACATGGACACCTTCGATAATTTCTACGAAGCCTTCCGAGTCGGGGGAGGAATTGTACAAGAGAGGAAGGCCTTCGGTGACGGCCTCCAAGGGTGACGCGCACTGGTAGAACGTGTGACGATCCTCGTCGCCTGGGATGCACTCGAAGCCGACGACTCGGATTTTGCCGTCAGCGATAGAGACTGGAGCCTCCTTCTTCGTTCTCTTACGAACCCGTAGTTTGATGTGTCCTCTGACCTGACTGCCCTGAATGAAAGCATCGCTGGCCAGGATGATATCTACTTCGACACGAGCCCGTGTCTTCGCTTGCTCAAGAGAGACTGTTTGAGGGACAGCACTGTCCTGATCGTCTGCCGCATCTTCCGACTGGTTACGAGTAGAACGAACGGTTGCTCCGGATTTCAACCGCGCGTTCGAGTTGCCCATGAGAACCTTGAGATCAGCGGCGTTTCTCGTCTGAGAGGCTCCAAAATTGAGCAGTGTATCAGAGCGGATAAAAACACCGTCCCTGTTCCCTATTGCCACTGAACTGCGTTCCCTGGGATCATCATGTGCGGCGAGAGTGTCGAGTTTGTTAGAGGAGTCGTGCGTGCGCCGATCGGATGATACGTCCAACGAATCCTCCGTAAGCTTTCGAGACACGTTTGAGGCACGAGAAGTCTTAAAGGCTCCTGGAAGAGGTCCCGATAGCGTGGAATGTTTGGAGACAGAGGTTGGGTCCGCAATACTTGCAGCGCTTCGTTTCGCGAATCCTTCGGTCCCAGTAAATGACAGAGCGGCGAGGTCGTGAGCCGACGTTAACGATGACTGACTAGCTATGATCCCAAGTCCAGAGGGGTATGAGGTTCCTATGGCAGACATTGATATCAACGATAAGGGCGGCAAGCGTGAAGCGAATGCCAGAAGAGTGTCCTGAATGAGCTGCAAGAGATCACTGGGAGCGGCAGACGTTTGCTATGGGGCTGCAAGGTGTCCCGGAATCGTCTGAAACGTAACGAATACATTTCGAAAAGTCCTGGCCGAAACTCGAGGTGTCAGTCCGGACGCAGATGGCGGGGGCGCGTGAACAGGCTGGTGTGACCCACGTCCATTTCGGGATGATGCCACAACAACGCAGCTCAGGCGGACTCTAACAAACGCGTTTTTACGTTCCTATGATTCTTTGTGTACAGCGTGGTTATAGCTCATCGAGTTCATACACAATTTACAAACTCATGTGCATGTGAACGCACGTGTGCACAGCGTCGACCAAAAAATGGTGTCTTTGCGCCACCAGGGCATTAGTATTATAGATAAATCCGATATAGTCACACTCGATCTGCTGCGTAAAGTAGATGGAAGATAATCGAGAGTCATGATCAAGCAGAAGGAATTGATATGTAAAGTATTACTAAATTAGCGGCTAAGCGGTAGATGACTCACACCGCATCTGCAACGACTGCGTAGCGAGATCGAATCTCATAGCAGTTGTCTGGATCAATATCTGCATTCTCACCAATGTCCCAGATCCACGAGGTCGCGCTCGAAACCGAGTTCAAGCCAGTCATCCACTGTACTGGTGGAATGCTCGTCACCAGAAAGTCCGACGAACCCGACACGATGGTAGACCTTCGCCGCCGCGGGATTGTTGTGTGCCACGTACAAAACGACGCTTTCCTTTGTTTCCAGTAGACTGGGCACATGAAAGTCAGCTTAATCAACTACTCCGATGTGTGGTCAGATGGCTGCTGCTCACCGCTGGCAGACAAATCTGGTGAGGCGTTCGGCACATCCACGCTGTCTCCATCTCGGGTTGGTGAACACCTTGGTTATTCCAGCTACGGTATCGCTGGTCCGCGTGACGGCCACGATGGATGCAATCTCTGGACGTTGACTAGAGGTGGTAATCTCGTGAACCCATAGCTGCCCGTTCTGAATGAGGTACGCAGCCTCCTGGACGGCCTGTTCCTTGCTCAAAACGAATGGCTCCTTGAGAGACTCGTTCAAGCTCTGTATGAATTGTAAAAAATATTCAGACTGACTGATGTTGCAGCAAAACCGAAGCAGAGCTTGGCTGCGTCCTGAATGTCTGTTTCTGTGGCTAGGCGCAGCTGGTAGCTCACGTCAGAGAGCGTCGTCGTCTGACGGAATTTGATGGTCTCCTTCGTGCAATAGGTGAACTTCGCAGCGTAATACTCTGGTTCCGGGTCCAGCGGTATCCCCGTCTCGCGCATCCAGATTGCGGCGAATGCACGAGTAATGGTCTCCAGAGCGAAGACGGAGAACACACGTTCCGGGGGTACGGCCTGCTGCAGAGTATAGGCCAGCACTTCAAGTCGGGGAAGGAAGTGGTGTGGGTCAAGCTTCGTGGATGGGATGGGGGTGAATATGAAGACAGGGTAGGGGCCAAATGGGCCCTCTGTGCAAGATAGCACAAAATCCACGGAAGGCGTACCGCTGCCATGCTGGTGACTGTAACAGACCAACCAAACGTCTGCACCGCGATGATGGCCTCGAGATCGTTCGTGCAGTCTCGCTTTCTTGGCAAAAGGATACACGATATTAGAGTCCCTTGCGTGCGCGTCGAAGGCTTGCCAGACCTCGGCAGGGAGGTCATTGGCAGAAGTGTAGGTCTTCACCACGTAGCTGGCAGAGACGGACGGCATCTGGATGAGAGGCGATTTATGGGGGGCTCGGGGTTGTCTGAGCGGGTGACCTTGTGGAGTGGGAGGTAAGACTCGGCGATGAATCGAGACCTTATATGCGCAGCGGCTAGCAAGAATGGAATAAAACGACGCATCAGGTGGATGCGAGGATGAAAACACTGCCGGTGACCCATCAAAGGAACGTAGCTATAGCGCAAACTGGTTTGACAAGTCCTGTCGGATTGTGTGACTGCAGGCTCCGGGGAATAGGCATTCATTGCACAGCCCATCCCGCAGGCCGCTGACGCCTGGCAGATTTTCGCTGACATGAATTAGGAATGACCTAAGAGGTCAAACCCGACATCACCCATCAGAATAAATAAGGTCCGGACAGATTCAGACTCCAGGAAAAACACATTCGGCGAGTACGTGATGGCCGATGGTTTGGGATGGATATGAGACAGGCTATTACTTGGTCTCCCCGGCGCAGATGAAGTTGAGCGTAAGAGTATGTTAGCGCCGGAGAAAACAGAATATTCATTCTGGTGAGTGCGGTTTCCCGTCTACTGGTTTACGCATGCCGGTTCTCTCAATTCACCATGCTCGGCGCTCCGTCCCAGCGTAGGATCCCAAATGTTCATGGACTCATATTGAGTTGTTTGCAAGCGCCATTGGGCGTCTACGTCTGGCATCGCAATCCTCAGGCTCGTCTGAGCGACCATCCGCCTTAGTCGGATCCGGTGCAGCCGCGCGTGGCGCAACCGAAAGACTCCTGATAGGTGGCCTCTGACCCGTATCATCATGACAGTTGATCTATTCGAGAAGAAGCAACGCTGTTAAGCTATTTAGTTACAACCTATGAAAAAGATACCTGGCGCACGGATTCTTTCTCCCCAAAGGCAGAGGCCGCACTCAAGCGAGGGCCGCCCACTGCCCCACGGGTTCTCGGATGCTTGCCGTCCGAACCCACTTCATCAGGTTCAGGGGAGATTGATCCGACGGCCGGGATTAATGAGATCTCAAAGCGACCAGTTGTAATCTATGCGTCACCTGAACGTCCAGGCTCAGGCGTGGTGGGACAGGTATGGTCTAATGTGAATTGCTGTGATCCTTTCCCCAATCATCAAGCATAGCAACGCTACTCACAGACAATGTCATGAGAGGTCTATCGCATCCCTGGAACCTCGATATGACCGGACCGTTATTCCGTGGGGGCGAACCGCTCAACGGGATGCAGTCATGTAGACGCAACACATGCGGCCCTCCATCCATGAGCAACGTTACAAGTTGCATGAGCGATGAGCGAGACAAGATGTTGAGCAAATGCTCGAGGAGACACTGAAGTGAGCATGAGCGGAATGCAGTCCTTAGCGCCACGATCTTGTAGTTGATCGCATCAACTGCCTTATACGGTTGGCGCGAACGTGCCATTCGACCATCACCGTCGCGATTGTGCAGTCCACGAGTTGTGATATATTACGGCCTTGTCAGCTCTATCACCGCATCCAGACTCTGTAACAGCACTTCTGCATGTCAGACAAGACCGCACGCATTCACGCCAACCCGTCTAACCGTGCTGGGGCGAGGGGGGCCGCCGATCGGAAGGTGGTCTTTCGAAGCGTGCTGGATAACCCGTTCAGGGTGCAATGGTGATGTTTCACCGCCACATCAGCTCCCCGACCACAGTTATGGACCTCATCTCACAGGCCATCCCTTCCCGTAAATGTGCAAAATACAATTTTCACTCGCGTGCTCGACATGGTCAGAGAAGTCTCCATATATCATCACTCCCGGCACGGGCACAGCTTCCAACGAAAAAGAGCTCAGAAAGGCCCAAATGCCCGAACGCGCAAGAGCCAAAGGTCGTCATCTAGGGACACATCACCCCATGAACCCAACTCTTTGGATGATGAAACCCTCTCTGTTCCCGCATGCCCAGAAACTCCCACTAATTCCAACACGGCTGTGCTTGGCACAGAGTCTACGTCAATACCGCTCCCGCCGGTTCTTGATCATTTGGAAATTGGCATCAATCAAGTAACCAAATTGTTGGAGGGGATGGCACAGTCCTACCGCCGAGCCGTAACAGCGAAGGACAGCGCCGAGCTTGCCACGAATGACTGCAACCACCTAGTCCTTGTCTGCCGGGGTGATGTCAACCCTCCCATCCTGATTCAGCATCTTCCCCATCTTGCTGCGGCATGTAATTCTCGCCGTGCCAATGGAACCACTGGCAAAGTTTGGCTCGTTCCTTTACCCAAAGGTGCAGAGCTGTCCTTGACAGAGGCCTTAGGTCTCAGAAGAGCCTGCGTGATGTCAATTGCGGTGAGTGTAGTCGCATCAATTTGGCAGCAGACTCTGACAACCCTGTTTTGAAGGACTCTGCCCCGGACTTTTCGACGCTTACAACCCTTCTTGAGAAGATACCATTGATCACTGCTCCCTGGCTGTCACATTTGTTGACACCTCAGGTTGACAGTCTTGTCCCTACACACATCAAGCAACTCCATACTACGGCCCCCAAAGACATGAGAGCTGCCAAACAGAAGCGAGCGAAATCAAGGGCAGCCGCCCGACAACGGAAAAGAGATTCGAAGAAGCATCCGGCGTAGACCATCTGTTCTTGTTCTGTGCCATTGGCGGTAATGCTGGTCATACTATATATACGTTCTCATGCCTGTTATACCCGCGTGAGAAATTTCGTCGATCGAGCGCTTTGCTTATCACCATACTATATTACGATCGCTATACGATTCAACTGCGTGAGAATTGGCCTACTGTATCGACTTGTTCTTGTCTTGCTTAGTCTCAGGCGCTATAGTGTGACCATCGAGTATTATGTGGAGGACAGACCGCGAGTCCACCGGCACTCTTGTATAAACTCTACCGAGATCATGTTCATTGCGATAATTGGAACGCGATCATCCGGAAGGTCCACGCTCGAGAGTTATCTGGTAGAACTGAAAGGGTTCACTCCCGTCCGCCTCGAGGTACATTTATTTAGATATCATCTATGCAGGATGCAGGCTGAAGAGTTCTGAGTGGTCTTAGGGTAAACTTGATGCTATAAAAAATCGCGCTGAGCCTGATGTCTGGCTTCCGTAGATGCAGACTCTGGACACGATAAAATCAAAGGCTTCGTCAAAATATCCATTCCTTCGTCGGATTACAGGCGTTCGTTCCTCACATTGAACTCGCCGTTACAGCCTGAGTCTCCCGCCTCGGACACTCCCGCATCTGACACAGATTTGTATCGCTGTAATCCCCTGAGCTTCTCCACGCCTACTGAACTGCTAGACCATGTCACGCGCAACTGGAGGACGGACTTCGTTACAGTAGACCTTGTCTCTAAAGATGTCCTGGAATCCTTTGCAAAACGGCCGTTCTTCGTGGTCATCAATGTAGATGCCCCGCTGCATATCCGCTTCGAACGCGCGGCGCGGTGAGCCTCATGCGCTTTACTGAACTCGTGTCATTAATGCCTTTTCCGATAGATCCCTTGACAAAGCGCTCTCGCTAGAGGACTTCGTCAGGGACCATGACGAACAGTACTATGGAACGGCACCATCTGCGTCGCAACCAACGTGGTCTTTGATTGATTTGCATGGTCTCGTCCATCTTCATGTCGTCAATTCATTCGAAACTATTTCTGCGTTCTATACGTATCTCGATGGCCTCGACCTGCTAGACGGAGAACGCCTGCGGCCGGGATGGGATGCTTACTTCATGCAGCTGGCGTCGCTAGCCTCTCGAAGATCAAATTGCATGAAGCGCCGAGTGGGTGCAATTTTAGTCCGTAACGAGCGTATCCTCGCAACGGGGTACGTGTTTCCTAATTCATGGTGATCGTCCACCAAAGTGCGCGCATCAGGTACAATGGCACCCCGCGCGGCTTGGCGAACTGCAACGAAGGTGGCTGTGATCGTTGCAACTGCGCGAATGAAACATCGCATGAATGCATCTGTCTCCATGCCGAGGAGAACGCGCTATTAGAGGCCGGAAGAGAACGTATTGGCGATGGCGCTGTCCTGTATTGCAATACGTAAGTGATCGACGGGGTCTTTCCGCGTACCTTCATTGAGCCCTAATGCGCAGCTGTCCATGTCTAAAATGCACGGTCAAGATCATTCAGACGGGTATCAAGGAGGTTGTGTACAATCTGAGTTACAAGGTGTCAGTAGGATTCTGTGCGATAAGACGTAGCCGACCATTGACACTTTACGTCGTGCAGAGATGATGCTTCAACTGCATTGTTTGAGCAAGCAGGAGTGCTACTTCGAAGGCACGCAATGCCAGACTAGCTACTGGGCCAAATTGATAACCATACAAATCCCTCGTCGTTGACTCTTTTTCCTTCCCACCAAAGCAATTCACTGATATGGATAATGTCGGTCATCACTACACAATGTCATGACTAGAAATACTACGATGAGAATAGAATACCTGCATTTTGACGTATATCCCACTTCGTCTCCTTCAAGAACTCCACAGAGCCATCAATCTGTCCTTCGGTGGCAGACAAAGCTAACCACACAGCGTCTTCATTATTCAAGCTAATGGCCCTATACAGATCCAGAGCGCACGCCTGCAACTCCTCGTGCGCCTGAATGTGCAGGAAGCGCCTGCACAGCAAGATGACTTCCCATATCGCAGAGTCCTGAGGCTGCACTTCTCTGACCGCGGCCGTCATGGTCCTCAGCACGGACCTGTATAGCCGATGAGAGTACGTATACGCTGACTCCGTGCCTACGGCGCCAGGTCCCCGTCTCGCTAGCGCGCTACCGGCGTCGGCGCTGGCCAACCTCTGCAAAGTTACGCGAAAACGCGGCCATATGTCATCCCATATTCTGCGATACATGAAACTCCCGACGTGGATGGCAAGTGATTCCACCAAGGACGCTGCAGCGCTCACCACAAACGGCTCCTGATCGGCGAACCGATTCAGGATAAATGGCCACGCGTGGTGAATAGACGGAAGTAGCGCTGACTCAGGCAACACGGGGACGGCAGCGCTGAGCATCAGAAGGATCCGAGCCCGAATTAAGGGGGAGCTATGCGTGAGGAAGTAAAGCGACCGCGAAACGATCTGCTTTGTCAGGGTTTGAGAGGGCGTTTCTGGTAGTTCCGGCTCCGGCTCCGGCTCCACGCCCGGCCCCTTTTCGCCGACAGTATCCGCTGTCTCTTCCTCTTCGACAGGAACATGCTCATGTCTGTGATGAATCCAGTCCATGAACGCCTGGAGGGCATCAGTATTGTTTGTTGCATTCGTCCGACCGTCGAATCTGACAGGCTGGACGGTCCGATGACCTTCGACGTCTTCCACCACTTTAACGACTTCCGTCAACACCTCAATGAGCCCGTCAACAATAACTTCATATCCGTGATACTCGTCGAGACGGTCGAAGCATTCTTCGACAACATCTCCTGCCTTCTGGACGACGTCAGGGCCGACCAATCGGACCAGAATCACCAACACTTTGGTTGCGTCTACATCCAGCCATCGGCGGCTCAAGCGATGTGAGACAGCATCGAGCACATAGTCGAAGTTGGAGAGCAACAAATTCGCTGGAGAAGCGTAGGACGTGCTGCGAGTGATGTAAAGCAGCGCTGCCAACCCAGTGGCAGAGACAAGGGAGGACTCAGAGACGATCGAGCGCAGGACAGGGTACAGCGTGTAAAGTAGAAGGGGCGCGAACCTAGCCTCGAGTATGCCCGCCGTTATGGACAAGAGTTGAAGACAAATGGCCTGGTATAACAGAGGCTGTGAAGCAGGCGGACGAAAGCTGGCCGGCCGATAATTGCCCACTGCACGGATGTTGACTAGACCTCTGACGTGCTCGACCATGACACCGTCTTCTGCCTCCTTCGAATCTGTCCCTTGTTGCTGAGGCAGCTCCTCGTCCACATCCATCCACGATTCGCATAATTGTCTTGAAAGACCCCGCGCGAGCTTTTCCAGCCTCTTGTTCCTTGGGACCAATGGCAGATTCTGCGCATCTTGATCTGTAAGGGACACCCGTCCGACACCTTCCAAGAGTCTACATGCGCACCACAGCGCGGCCACAGCCCGCCGACTACGTCCGCTCTGACCCACGGTCAGAAACCAATCCACTGCGAACAAACAGTCTTGGCCAGCCGCAAGGCCCATCGAGCGGAACATTTGCTCGAGCGTGAGATGCGCCCCTTGCTGGACAACATGCCTAAGTGGAAGCTCCGGGAACGGAACCCAATCAACAGAGCCCGAGTCGGACTCAAGCAGCAAAGACGTCACAGCTGCGCTGGTCACCATAGCGGGCGGATCGACTAGTTCAAGTACTGACAGCAAACTCCAACCCCATTTCTCAATGCCGCCGGTGGGCCCGAGGAGCTTGCCCACACCCGAAGCAATGGCAGGGATGCCAGGTTCCGTGTCATTTTCTGTGGTTCCGAGACGGCAAACGCTTTCGATAAGGCCAGCAATGTGCTCTACTTTTTGATCGGCGTGCATTTGGATCAAACGAGGCAGGGAGGCCAGGCTATCTCTCGAGACTTGCATCATAACTAGCAGAAGGGCGTGCTTCGAGCTGCTCGATGGCATGAGTAGCCGTCGGAGGCCTTCTCGGGACCGATCAGCGACTGTGGGGAACGATGAGCGGGAAAGGGAGAGAAGTATGGACAAAAGAAGCGGCTGAGACTGAGGCACGGTAAGAGTTGTCGCCGACAGGACGGTCTCTGAGAAGGTAGACAGAGCTAGAAGAGCTGCAGGGGTCGGATGGTTTACTAATGGTGTGAGAGCATTCATGGAAATGTGCAATTGAGACGCGGTGCCTCGCAGCCAACTAGGAGTACGCAGAGTGGCATATGGTGAAGCGCGTGAGGTCGATGAGGGTTGTGTGTCCGACGTGTCCGTTAAGTTAGCGAGATCTTCCAAGTCGTTGATTCCCTTGACGGCACCGTGTCTGACGCAGACAGCGTCTCCGGCTGACCTCAGTATGACAGTTCGCATGACAAGCAGTGCTGCAGCCACAATCTCTCCATTCGCCCAGCCTTTCGTAACCCCAATTCCGAGCGCAACCTTGCTGGTTGTACTGACAACGCCGGGCAGCACGGATGGCACGAAGTCCTCTGGAAGGTACTCTTCGACGAGTATAGCCAAGACTTTGAGCGACGTCCGTTGGAGCGGGAGATGCACGGACTCGGAAGTCGATAACAGGGAGTTGAGCGTTTGGCCAAGGACAGGGATGAATGTCATTGTTTGCGCATGAGACCGGAACTTTGCAGATATCGACGCCGCACGGGGAGGCTGAATTTCACCCAAGGGATCTTCTTCGGGCGATCGGTCTCGTAGAAGCACCCACAAGCAAGATGCGGCAGCTTCCTTCGTCTCATCATCCCGTGTTTTTCCCTTTCCTTTGCTGTCTATTCCTCCAAGGATGGCACCGCATAACATGAAGATCTGCTCCCAGATAGTCTCGTCGAAGTGCCACCACCAACTCTCACATAAGATTCCAAGGATTATCAGGATCTTCTCAATGACTTGGTCTGGAATAGTGGAGAGGGCATTACGCCTTAGAATGGAGGATAAGGGGAAGAACACGTAGGAGATGACTGCGGGTCGCAGGACATGGCCAACAGACTGCACATCGTGCAAAGTCGCAATTAGATCGGTAAGAAGCTTGGAGACTGTCGATATCGAGGAGGGAGTTAGTAGGGAGTTTCCAAGTAGTGGTACGCAAGAAACCTTGAGCTAAAGGGACGGGTCAGAGTATGCGCTGCAAGAAAGGCGAGTGCATGCTCACCCGCCGGAACGTAGCTTGGGAGCTATCCTCGCTTTGCAGAGTAAACATTCTCGTAATTTTCAGCCCTAAGAGGATCGCCCGAAGTAAGGGAAGTTGTCTCCGGCACAGTCGCGGTGCATGAGGTCTAAGGCCTAAGACCTTAGACGTAAGAGCAAGTGGCGGTGTCGCTTCGGTTAATTCCCATCAAATTCCGCTTTTCACCATGTCTCTCGCCTCTGCTGCACCTTCTATTCGCCCTATGGTCGTCTAATTGCATTTAATTTATTCTCTAACTTTCTACTTTTCTCTCCTCCAAGTCTGATTATGGCGATACCCAGCCGACCTCGCATTCTACTCATAGACTCGTACGATTCATTCACCCACAAGTCAGTCCCGAGAACTTGCAATTTCTAATGCAAACGCTGATATACTGCCCAGTCTTGCAGCATTATGTCGTCGCGCTGTACCTGAATGTGACATCCATATCATCAAGAACGACGCCATCTCCATTTCGGAGCTCACTGTCCTGTTGGATCACTTTTCTGCTGTGATCGTCGGACCAGGCCCTGGTTCCCCCTACAATCCAGATGATATAGGTCTGATCAAGCACCTCTGGAAGCTTTCCGATCAACACCTTCTCCCCGTGTTTGGAGTTTGCCTTGGTCTACAAAGTCTCGCTCTGGAATTCGGTGGCCGGCTCAAGAGACTGAGCGTAGTCAAACACGGCCAGGTATCGCGCATCCTTCACCAGGGTAGTGAGATATTCAAAGGCGTCGGGGACGTGGATGCTGTTCGCTACCATTCGTTGCACGTAGAGCTACGCGGTGACGAGGAGGTCGAACCGCTCGCCTGGGCAGATGATGGGGAGGAGAATGGACGCGTCGTGATGGCCGTCAAGCACAACGTCAAGCCGTTTTGGGCTGTCCAGTACCATCCTGAGTCTGTCCGTACTCGCGGTGGGGGAGCAGAAGTCCTTTCAAACTTTTGGCGTTTAGCCAAGAATTGGGCTATGATGAAGTCCCGACAGCTACGTCCCTGGAGTGCTACTGTCGGCACAGCAGTCGGTCCATCATGGCCCATCTCACCACCCATGAGCGCCCCTCACTCCTCTGTCCCAGTCACCAAAGTCAGCACCCGCGTCTTGCAGTTACCCGGGATCGCACCCACTCAGATCTGCGAGCTCCTCGGTGTCGCCGACGAGTCCTCCGACTTCGTCTTACTTGACTCTGCTGCTCAGCCTGGCCGATTCTCCGTGATCGGATGTCTCACGGCGGCATCGCAGAAAATAACGTACTGCGTGGGCGGTTCGCATGTGTGCGTGTCGACGCAAGGTGATGGTTCACACTTGGAGCAACTGCACGCGGCTGATATCTGGACGTGGCTTGCCGCCTTCATGCGTGCTAGAAGAGCGGAGGCTGGCGCGACCGAAGTGCCCTTTTGGGGCGGGCTTGTCGGGTTCTTGACCTATGAGCTCGGTGTGCAATCTTTGGCTGCGGCACTGCCATCGCGACGGCAAAAATGCGCTCATGGACGTCACTCTGACGTTAGTCTGGTATTTGTCGAAAGGAGCATAGTCTTAGACTCCCTAACAGGTAAGGTGCATGTGCAATCAATATTGCCAGACGACGACGCCTGGCTTGACGATACATCTCTTCTCCTCAAACAGAGCGCCAAGACGCAGCCAGAAGAGGCGCGCGCTTCACCTACCAAGCGCAGAAAGAAGAACAGTTCTGCGGCTGCTCCTACAGTGGTTCTTCCGGATCGCGAACGATACATCGCTCGTATCAACCAAGCCAAGGAACATCTGTTCGCTGGTGACTCATATGAGCTCTGTCTCACCGCAGCCACTCACATACGCGTTCCGAAGACAGTCTCCACAGGTGCAAAGCGCAGCTCCTCGTCATGGGAACTATACAAACTCCTGCGCTCCCGCAACCCCGCGCCTCATTCCGCCTATCTGCGCTTACACCCGTCCACTCTCCTTTCGTCCTCTCCTGAGCGCTTCCTGTCCTATTCCAGGCCGCCGCATTCCACATGTCAACTGCGCCCCATCAAGGGCACTGTCCGCAAGGCACCCGGGGTAACGCGCGCTGTTGCGGAAAAGGCGCTTGTAGGTAGCGCGAAGGAAGTCGCGGAAAATCTCATGATCGTTGATCTGATACGACATGACTTGCACGGCGTCGTTGGCGAGGTTGTGGAGGTCAAGCAGTTCTGCAAAGTAGAAGAGTACAAGACTGTCTGGCAGCTCGTGAGTGTCATCGAGGGCAAGCTACCAGGTGATGTAGATAGCGAGCATGAGATGAATTTGGGATGGGAAGTATTACAACGAAGTTTGCCGCCTGGTATGTAATATTCACTCCCCAACCTGTCTGCGATCCTGACCGGCCGTGTAGGCAGCATGACCGGAGCGCCCAAGAAGCGAAGCGTGGAGATTCTGCACACGCTCGAGGATGACGATCGCAGCGTCTACTCTGGCGTGTTCGGGTACTGGTGCGTCGGGGGCGGAGGAGACTGGTCTGTGACTATTCGCAGTTGTTTCAAGCATGACGAGACCCAACTATTGTCCCGTGCTGACGAAGACGAGGATGCCGAAGACGATTCAACTCGGGCCGACACCTGCACCGAAGAGTGGACCCTTGGTGCTGGTGGCGCCATAACGGCGCTGTCTGACCCTGAAGCAGAGTGGGAGGAGATGATTGTGAAAGTGGAGAGCGTGATCAGGGCGTTTGGGGATGTGGAATTCTCCTGAGTGGCTGCACGACGTTTCCTGATTTTGTCCTGACTGTAGCACAGGCTTCATCGCCTGTAATTACTTTTCTAGCGGGCTGCGAATTCAACTCCAGCTCCTATCTCATTACCTTAACTGAATGAACATCTGTTCCCGCGAAGATACACAGCATTCAAGCATATTGATGACAAAAGATACCTATGTAACCCCCCCTCCCCCTTTGAGAGCACTGCGATCATAAGAGTGAAAGAATGCTTCAAGCCAATAACGCTATGTGCCTGAGTTCGCTGGAGATCGAAGGCACGCATGGTGAGCAAGTTATAGCAGTGAAGCAATATTCACTCACTTCTGGACTTGTTGTCCTACTTTCATTGGTGGATAATCTGATTCTTCGTCGAGGTCTATCTTGCCTAGGTTGATCGCATCCGCCCGGATGGCTTGAGCTCGTGCTTGCAAAGATGGGATCGGAGCGAGATCGTAGTCGGATGAAAGGTGACAGAAGAACGTAGAGGAGATACGGATCAATGGACGATCAGTAAATGAAGCTTTGCGTCGTTCGACAGCCTGAATGATATGACACACTGTGAAGACCTCAATAATGAATCAACTGGGGCTTGCGCACCTGCAACGTCGCGTCGTTCACAACAACCTCGTGGTATCCAGCCTTGATCAACCCTCCACTGAGATGCTCTAGCTGCTTGCCTGCCTGTACCAGAAGGTACCGACCGGTCGTTGGGAATGTGACTGGAATGCGTTTGCCTGTATTGCGTGCCCAGACGTTGAGGCCAGGGTAGCGAGAGCGGCCGTGGATAGTAAGAAAGTTCAAATCGGTATGGAACCCGGCGAGTATCGTATCCTTCTTTGAGTATTTCACCAGGTCTGACGCCGTTGGCGCAAGTAAGTGAGGACTATATGGTATGGAAGGAACAGATAAGATGCGATTTGGCACAAACAATCAACGAGCATACCCATATCGCCCTGCGTCCGTGAAGGTTTCTTGAGGCAACCCCAAGCCTATGGCTGCCATTTGTGCGAGACTTTCGACACTGGAATGCACAGTAGGTTTAGTGAGTCATGCGCCACATGGAGCATGCTCACGCAGTCTTCATTGCTTGTCCCCATTTCTCCATGACAGGAGTCCAACGTTGACGTATATGTTCGGCTTGTGGCACAACATTGGCTGCATTAAGCGAAGGGAATGCGGTTTCGTACGGTGGTTTCTCGCTCATTCTCCAGAAGAACCTGCACTTTGGATCTGGATTGTGCCCCATTATGTCCAAGGGTCGTTCAGCAGGATCCAAGCGTGCGATAACATTCAGACATGGCTCGTCAACTGCACACTTGGGCTTTTCCGTGTTCTCAAGAGTCACTCCGACCTTCGAGGCTGTGAGCAGCTACATAATGTTGTACACGGTCTGAAATGACAGACTTGATAACCCAATTCCGGGCGTTCATCCTTCTGCAATTCAGCCAAGGACTGTGCGAAATAGTCTTCAAGAAGGTCGAGGAAGGTGCTGTTGTCTTCTTCAGAAACTCGTGAATCGTGGAGGATAAGAGCACCGAATGTTATCAACGCATCGGCAGCCTACTAGACGGCTCAGCGTCTGATAAAGGCCGCAATCCTATAAACTCGTCCCATCACCTTCTTGCATTCTTGTACAGACTCAATGCTAGAAGGACTTGACGCGAATATGTCTGTATCAATGATAGGGAGAATGGGCATCGACATCATGAGCTCAGTGGACCTTTATACAACTTGAGATTTGGGCATGACGGTCAGATCTTCAAATCTGGTAGCATTATTGAACCATCGCTCACCTTATAACCAGAGAAAACAATACGCCACCGATAGGACGACGTTGCAAGCACAGTTTGGAGAAGACGAAGTACAGAGGCTGATCATTATTGTACTGAGGCAGCGCACGTGACCTCCATATAGCCCATTATCGCGGGCGCTTATGCCACAGCTTACCTCTACTAAACACGCTCTGTGCTCACGACCAGCCTCTACCACTGTCCCGCCGCACCTACTACAATGATTAAGGTATGTTTTAACCTGATTACTTTACTTGAATCTGTTGTTGAAGGAACTACAGATATGGAGCATGAAGAAGAACGAGGATGCGGCGGCGAAGAAGAAGCCTAAGACCAGTGCCGCTCAGATTCGTGTACAGAAAGGTGCACATCCACTCGTGCCACGGACGCCACGAACAATATACCTGCTTGCAGCTCCAACGTTTTCACTCGTATTGACATTTATATATCGTAGATTTGACAGAACTTGAGCTGTCATCGACAATGAAGACGCATTTCCCAGATCCCACAGATCTACTCAACTTCTCCCTCACCATCACTCCTGATGAAGGCACGAGACTCGGCTATTATCATGTTTCAGACTAAGCTCAATGGCTACGCGAGATAGGCATGTACAAGGGTGGCGCATTCGTCTTCAGCGTGAACATCAACTCGAATTATCCCCATGAGCCACCAAAGGTGAAATGTACGCAGAAGGTAATTCTACACATGATGAAAGATAAGAAAGCATTCGAGATATCATCTGCTAACTAACTGCCTAGATCTATCACCCCAACGTTGACCTTGAGGGGAACGTTTGCTTGAACATCCTTCGAGAAGATTGGAAGCCGGTGCTCAACTTGAACTCTGTCCTGGTCGGACTTCAGTATCTCTTCCTGGAGCCGAACGCGGATGATCCATTGAACAAGGGTGAGTTGTCATCCTAACGTCTCTCCGTCACACTCACAGGATCGGTAATGCAGAGGCCGCGGAGGAGCTACGCAGGAACCGGGATAGCTTTTTGCAGAGCGTGAAGACATCCATGCGTGGAGGCATTATCAAGGGGGTGCAGTACGACAGAGTGCTCGTGTCATGACATGTTGCAGAATCTTGGCTGCGCTTAACGGCTTTAGATCTGGGCACCTACACGTTGTTGTCGCGAGGACCGGAGCCGTTAGAGTAGAAGTGTAAGACTCTCTGTTCACTATTTGTCTTCTCATGTACCCCTTGCATCATCGTAACTCGCATAGCTACTTCCACGCAGTAAGCACGTTCAGGCTCCGGACGTCATTGCATTGTTGCGCCATGCCACGTATTCTTACACACCATCGCGACCGGACTAAAACGATTCGAGGCTGATCAGCAGACTACTCGTGGCGATGCCGGCTCCAGATGCGATGTCTATCCGGAGCCATATATATGTGAGCTCGCAAGACCTGCTTGAGCACTGCTAGCTTGAACAGCGCTACCGTACCACTGCTAAGCGCGCCGAATCACGTGGTCCACCTTCTATTGTGCCCTATCAAATCCCGGACATCCTGAACACTTGCATTATTACTGCTTCACCTGTGAGCTTCATCAATGAGTGCACTTCAGAAACTTACCAAGAAACAGAAGAAAGCCCTTGCCTTCAGAGATCGCAAGGGAAAGGGGAAGGCCAAGGCATTTGACGAAGACAATGTCGTTCCCGTCGACGAGACTCAAGATCTTGTGGATGATTCCATGGAGAGTCAAGCTCCAGATAGCCGTATGGAAGGTCAAGCAGGACATGGGAAGCCTTCGGCTGCAAGGGAGCCTAAGATGGACGAGGTTCTTGGAAGTCATAAGTCTACGAAGAAGCGCAAGAGGGAGGATGGCAATGCGGTGGAAGACGAGAAGAAACCGACTCAGGAAAGGAAAAGGCGGAAGGAGGCGGTTAAGGATGGAGAGAGCAAAGAAGTCGGGCTGGAGGCAGTAGATGACGGCGAGGAGATGACCGAAGGGAAGCACAAGGCCAAGCAGCGGTATATTTTGTTCGTCGGTGAGTATGCCCACATTTCCGACCTTTTCTTGTAGCATATCTCACGCAACCATGATTTAAGGCAACCTGAGGTATACAACATCGAAGGAAGCGGTGCAAAAGCACTTCGCTGCATGCGGTACGTCCTGCGTTACCTTTACCTTTGTAAGATATGGTAGCTAAGCCCTGCGTAGATCCACCCCCGACTGTTCGCCTGATGACGCCAAAGCCCTCTGTTACTGGCAAAACTACCGCAAAGTCCAAGGGGTTTGCGTTTCTCGAGTTCCCGTCCAAGAACGGCTTGCAACAAGCTTTGAAGCTTCATCAGTCTGAACTGAACGGGCGTATGATCAATGTGGAGCTCACCGCGGGCGGTGGTGGGAAGAGCGAGAATAGGCTGGAGAAGTTGAAGAAGCGTAACCGCGAGTTGCATGAACAGAGAGTGCGTCTACCTTGTACGCACTCAGGGTCAAATCTAATCTGACTCTATATTTGCCGCAGAGAAAGCGGTTGGTAAAGGAGAAAGGCACGACAAAAGATGCAGACGAGGATATCAGGATGCCCCGCCCGCAGCGATATTCTGCCACATCTGGCGTGGATCAAGCACCGAGCAAGATACGGACGTGGTCGGTAGGGGAGACAACTGAGGTCGCGTCCAAGCGAGGCAAGAAGAGCAAGAAGCGTCCGTCGCAATCCTTGGGCACTGGAGTGAATGCTATACCAGTTGGTTGAACTGGTTTATGAATGCGTACATGTTGCGTTTGGCACTCCAGCGTATATATTCGAGTCTTTCGCGTTACTGGTCGTCCTGGCGCTAAGTACTTAGGGGAGCGCCGTAGGCGCCCGAGAGAGATTTATTACACCCCACATGCTCTTCGCTGTGGCTGCCCCTATTTTAGACAGCAATATTTAAGCGTTTTCCCCTCTAAGAACTTATTATCTGGTTTGTCGCTGCATGTTGGCTGGACAGGCCCCTCGCGAGCTTGAATGGGGCCATTCGTCACTTTGGGACGGAGACGGGTTCATCTCTTTGCGCCCCATCGATTCCGGCCTGCATTCGGTTCAGAAGTACCGAAGTCCACTTGCCATATCAGAAGATTATCCGTACTGCCGTCTGCCTTCCGCTCTCCGCCCTCTCACTTCATGGATTACGATCGCTCGAAGGTTTTGGTTTTCGGCGCCGGGAACTTTGGCAGCTGTCTTGCTGATCATCTGGCCGACTCTTTTCATACTGTCTATCTCTGGTCCAGGGATGAGAAGATCGTGCGACATTTCAATCAATATCATCGGAACCCCGAGTTCCTGCAGGACCATGTCTTTCCCGAGTCGATCACAGCAGTCGGTCCGGAGTTTCCGTCTGAAAGTATCATCAGACATGTCGACGTGCTGCTGTTTGCCATCCCTACTGAAGGTGTAAGGTACTACTTTGCTCTTCATGAGCTTGACCGCAAGAGGTAAAACTGCAAATCCAGGGAAACGCTCACTGCGTTAAAGCCGAGACTCGATGAGAAAAACTTGCCGTTGTTGATCTTTGTCAACAAGGGCATTGAGATCAGCACGCACGCGCTAACCTTGGAGATCATTGTCGACACTTGCGGACCTGACATCGCCAAAGTCGCAGCGTTCATCGTGAGCAGTTGCCAAACGATCCTATATATGTCTTATGAAACTAATGACCACCAGTCTGGACCATCCTTCGCAAAAGAGAGTACGTCGCAGGTTTTAAGATATCCAGCCCTCTCTATCTGACGGGCCGTAGTTGTCGAACGGCAGCCGACATCCGTTTCCGTGGCATCCCTCTCCAAAAAACATGCGGAGAGAGCATCACAGTTGTTTCATCAACCTTGGTTCCGTTGGTACGATGTCTTAATCTTTGTAGCTGGCATGTGACTGAATGGTTTTCACGTTCGCAGCTACACCGGTGATGATCCTATTGGCGTGGAATTGGCCGGTGCACTCAAAAACGTCTATGCCATCGCTGCTGGCATGTCAGATGGCCTTGGGTTCGAGAACAATACCAGAGCCAGTAAGATATCGGGATAACGTTTCCTCTATGCAGCTCACAGATATTGCAGTGCTCATAACCCGCGGCTTGGCGGAGATGTCGAGGATCGGAACTGCGTACGGCGCATCGCCGTTGACTTTTCTCAGCCTGGCTGGCGTCGGAGACCTCTTCCTCACTTGCAGCTCGTCGACGAGTCGTAATTATACGGTGGGATATCGTCTTGGGAAGGGAGAGAAACTCGACTATATCATCGAGACATTGGGCAGTGTCGCGGAAGGTGTCACGACTGCAAAGGCACTGCGTACTATAATATCAAAATTAGACGTGGCTGCTCCCATTGCCACTGCCGTAAGCTGTGCTTCCTGACACTTAATGTATGTGATTGACGGAAAGATCAATAACAGGTGTACGAAGTCTTGTACGAAGGTACGCATGCCGTTATGTCTGCGAGAGCGTGTTCGTTCATAATGACGAAATTGACAGGCGGAGACGTGGCAGAGAAGGCGAAGCTTCTGATGAATCTGCCTCCCATACGAGAGATAGACTTGCCTGATGGTGCTGGGAAGCCTGCGCAACAACTGTTGAAGAAACTTGAGTTGGACTCGGTAGAGTATGAGACGACATCATCATAAACCGAGTCCCGCTGCTATGACGATGAATCGACGGTGTAATTTCGCTAGTTAGAACTCGGAAGAAAGCGGGAGCCTATCGCACAATAGGCATTTCGTTGATGGTCGGATGAGAGTCGGACTGCCCGGAGCGGGGGACACGTATTTGATGACTCGACCACAAGACCTGCTATATCAGGCACTGATCTGATCAGGATTAATTACATAATAACCAACTTTTTTTTTCGTACCGAGTAGCAGCAATCTCAGTGTGGCCGCTCATCCCGATTGTCCCATCGCCACTTTTCCTCGCATTTGCTCTCCTCAAAATCGCTTCGGTTTCCTGCATTCACGTCCTGCGCGTGTTAGCCCCCGTTGACTGCGAACAAAGGCTCTTTTGCTGTGTCACCCATCTCAAGCACCATGGTCTCCCCTCTCTGGAAGGCTTGCTCCGAGGGCAACCTTGAGAACGTCAACGAGCTGTTGAAGGAGGCATCGACCGCAGATATCGAGGTAAACGGTGCGTGTTTTACTTCATTGGATGCTTGTTGAATTTATGCGCACCGCGTTTGTCCGATCCATGGATGTGTTAACGCGTCTGTTTGCAAGATCATGATGGCGTGACCCCTCTCATTGAAGCGGTCAAAAACGGACATATCGAGGTAGTGAAGGTACTACTCGAAAAGGGTACGTCGTGAATTCGTTGCGGTATAACAAAAGCGCGTTTTTGTTCATTAAGAAACGTTTTTTTAAAGGTGCTGATCCCACGAACGCTTCCAGCCAAGGTCCCACCGAACAGTTCACATCAGATTCAGCTATCTTGGAATTACTTGACGCGGCAAAAACAGAGCTGAGCTCGAGCGCAGCGCCCGCGCAGGAGCCCGTTTACGCTCATGACCCGAACGTGGACCAGACCAAAGGCTACTATGGTCCCCCGCCTAGTGCATACTACTACCCGGGTGTTCCCATAGGTGCACCGATGCTACCAGACGGTGCTATTTCATACTATCCGCCGCCCGCTCCTGTGGCCTCTGAGCCCAACGGGAACGGAATGCCTAACCTACCTCCTCCTGAAGTTGCGCGAATGATACCGTGTAGATACTACCCTGCTTGTCGTTATGGTTCTTCGTGCATCTTTGCTCACCCGCAGGCTCCGTATATCCAGGGGCCCCTACCTCCTCCGGCTCAATATCCTGCTCCGTACGATTCTATCGCTCCGCCCTACCCGCCGCATACATATTACGGAGTGCCGCAGCCCCCGTACCCGACATCTCCTAACGGTGTCATGTCCCCGCCTGCCGGAGGCCAACCTCTCCCTCAGCCGCCCATGACCCATACGAGGTCGGGATCTGAGGTCGTTTCTCCCATCCAGGCGCCCTTCAGCCCGAATGGCGCGCCTCCTCCCGTTCCGTACGGCGTGATGTCACCTGTATCGCCTACATATGCACATCCTGGCCAGGTTCCGGTCCCTATCTCCGTTCCTCCGCTGTCGCCTCTCCAGCATGCAGGTGGGCCCCAGTCGCCTCAGCAGTCTATGTACTCTCCTATGTCTCCTGTTGCACAAGGCCTTATGCAATCCTATCCTGCGCCACTGGACCCAATGGCTCCATATCCACTGGGCATGGTGCCCAACGGCAGCATATCTGAGACCATCGGCTCACCAAAATCGCCGCAGGAGCATTTACTGATGGATGGCTATGGTCCACGGCCGATGAATAGGGATATCATGACTCATCACCGAAGAGGAAGCGGGAGAAGGCCTTCATTTGGCGGTTCTGGGCGCAAACCTCCCTGTTTGTTCTTTCCAGCTGGGAAGTGCAGAAATGGGTAAGAGTATATGCTAACGTCGTATCATACTTGCCTGACCGCAAAATTACAGCGACGAGTGTCGATTCCCTCACATCTTACCCGATGCGTCATTCCAATATCACCCTGCTCATCATCCTCCGCATTTTTCTGGAAGAGGCGGTCATAGGCCGCGCGCTTCTTCGCATATGAATGGAGTGCCTGGAATCGAGGAGAAGATTGCCAACATGTCAGTACAAGAAGTAAGTCATTTTCGAGCTGCGGTCAGAGACTCCTCGTCTGACTTTGAATAGCAGGATGGACAGCCTGCACAACCACGAGCAGGCGCTAACGGGGTGGACGCCACGGCCAACTCGAGCCGATCGCAATCCAGCGATGGCGTTAACAGGCGAGGACCACAGAATTTCAAGGCGGGCCCGTACGCCAATGGCGCTCGGGTGGACAAGAAATTTATTCCTCCGAAGTCTCAACGCGTGCCTAGCGCTGATGAGTTCCCGACCCTCACCAATACCGCACCTCCACCGCGTAGCCCTGGTCTGCACGGTCCAGGCTCGGGTCCTACAGCCGCACAGATCTTGCAGGCACCTCCCCCGCGTAAGGACGGTCAATCTACGACCCGTGGTTCTTCTCCGGAGCAGAACGGCTCGCAGGATCAAAATGCGAAAGTATGCATATAACATCGTTCCTGAAGGAATGATCTGACTTTGTTTGGCAGGAGAACAAGGCTGACTCTGACGCACCGACGCCTGATCCTTCTGCCAATAAGCTCCCGATCTCCTTTGCTGCTGCCGCCACAGCTGTCCCTGACACTGCCGCAAAGGAGGTCAGCGTCACAGCCTAAAATGGACACTTCATGTCCCTCCTCATGCTCTATGCATTGCTCGCGATCTCATATGAGTATTTCCCTCTCCTGCTTGCGGTGCGCTCTTCAGAGCTATCTGCTGTACTTTGTATTCTTCCAGCATCTGTTCATCGTGTGAGGGCTTGGCCACAACGCTGTTATCATACTGTCACCGTCTTTTGGGACCCACCACTCCGCATGCTCTGCATTGTCAGGTTCTTCGTCCATCCTGCATCATTTGTCTCAGTAGAGCTCTCTCACGTTTGCTCCATCTTGGTTAATTTTTTCCACTGACTTCACTTTTGTGTTACGTGCGTCATCTGTTTCGTGGCAACTAAAACTATTATAGCGTCTCCTTCGGCGGTTACTTTTGTGTTCTGCGTATGATACATCTCAGATAAGCTATGTTGTGGCAACATACTGTTGAATCTGTTTTAATAGCATCACATAATGTATACGTTGCAGCGCTGGGGGTTCGCAGAGGACCATCAGTCGCATCCATTCGTTACCTGGAATAATTGACTGCATACCCGCTTCACGGTCTCCAAGCACCTAGATTGCGCATCTCAACGCCGCTCTGGCCCGTCACCTCCCCCATCCTGAATATCCTAGTTTCTCCAGCGTCATTGAGTGCTTGGATGACCCGGTTGACATTACCGGCATCCACAATGAGCACCATACCAATGCCGTTGTTGAAAGTGCGAGCCATTTCCAGCGGCTCAACCCCGCCGTGCTTCATCAAGAAGCGGAAGACTGGTGGCAGATCCCATGATGATGCATCGATGTAGCATCCGAGGCCCTTTGGCAATACTCTCGGGACGTTCTCGATAAATCCGCCACCAGTGATGTGCGACATCCCCTTGATAAGGCCCGCCTGCGCCGCCGGTAGCAGCGACCTGACGTAAATTTTTGTCGGCTCGAGGAGGGCGCGCCCAAGCGTGATATGCTCATCCCATGGGCAGGGGCTTGAGTAGGAAAGCCCTGAGAGGGCGACAATTTTTCGGACGAGGGAGAAGCCGTTAGAGTGAATACCGGAAGAGGGAACGCCAAGTAAGACGTCTCCGGCGGCGATGCCGGATTGGGGGAGAATGAGGTTCCGTTCAACGGCGCCAACTGCGAAACCAGCGAGGTCGTAGTCACCTTCAGTGCACCGATGTGAATGAATATGTGCGTGTTCAGGCTACGCGGAGTCTACGAACCTTCCTGGTACATGCCGGGCATCTCAGCTGTCTCGCCGCCGATCACTGCACAACCAGCTTGCCTGCAGCCCTCCGCAATGCCCTTGATAACCTCAGTCGCAACAGGGACGTCAAGTTTGCTACATGCGTAGTAGTCCAGGAAGTAAAGAGGCTCGGCGCCCTGAACGAGCAGGTCATTCACGGACATGGCAACCAGGTCAACGCCTGGACCAAATCAGAATCAGCTATTCTCGGCAAATATTCAGGCACTTACCGACAAATTCGTGTACACCGGCATCCATGGCGATGCGCAATTTGGTTCCGACACCATCGGTGCCACTCACCAGCACAGGATCGGTATATCCCACCGCTTTGAGGTCAAACACGCCGCCAAATCCGCCGATCTCGGCGTCGGCACCTGAACGGCGGGTAGAACGAACGAGAGGCTTGATAGCTTCCACGAGCGAGTTGCCTGCATCGACGGAGACACCAGCCAGCGCATACGTCAAGCCGGGTCCACCAGACGTCTCTGTCGATAGCGCTCTACTTGGGCCGAGGAGTGAGCGACGCAATGGCGGATCATGTGTAAATTAAACGTGCCGATATGCAATGTCTCGTCGGTACACTTTGCCCTCAAACGACACTTTATCCGCGCCCGCATAAGCAAGATCCAGCGCTTCGCGGAGTGTCGGCGCATACGCAGATACTGCGGCCACTCGGCCACCCGAGGTAACGATGTCATCACCCTTGAGCGCCGTCCCGGCTTGGAAAGCAACAACGCCTGCGGACAAGTCAGGGCAGAAAGCGAATCATGACGACGCGGCGTACCTGTGGGTAGATCACTGACGATGATTCGCTTGCCCTTCGCGTAGCTCCCTGGATATCCCTGCGAAGCGAGCACCACGGAGACCCCGAACCCGGAGCGCGTCTGCACGTGCACCGCGTCGAGACGACGTTCCACACAAGCCTGCGTAGCGTGCACGGGAGAGGTAAGCGTTGTTCACGCGTAATGCAGAAACGGGGGTGCATACAAAGAGAATGGCGGCGAGGTCGGTGTCGTCGCTGAGCAGGAGCACCAGCGCCTCCGTCTCCGGGTCGCCGAAGCGGATGTTGTACTCGAGCACCTTAGGCCCAGACGGCGTGAGCATGAGACCTGTGAACAGCATTCCGACGAAAGGGAAGCCTGCGTGCGCATCGACTAAGCGGGGGCACTGTACAACAACCAGCGAGACACATACCCTCCTTGCGCATCCCAGAAATCGTAGGCTGAAGCACTTCCCGCATGATCTGGTCCATAATCGCTGGAGTGGCGACTGGTGCGGGGGCATATGCGCCCATGCCGCCTGTGTTGGGTCCTGTGTCACCTTCTCCGATGCGCTTGTGGTCCTGCGCAGCGGGGAGGGGAACGATTGTGTACCCATCCGCGAACGCGAGCACGGAGACCTCAGGTCCCGTCAAGAGCTCCTCAATGACAACCTCGCTGCCTGAGTATGAAGATGAATATTATTCTCGTGGTATAATGTACACATCGGCGAGGGCGCAGACCTGCTGCTCCGAACACGTTCTCGACCATCATTTCCCGCAAACCAACGACGGCCTCCTCGACCGTCTCTGGAATCAGTACACCTTTCCCCGCGGCCAGCCCGCTGGCCTTGAGGACAGTTTTGAAGCCGCATGTCTTGACATATTGAATAGCCTCGTCGACTTGAGATGCGCTGAACACTTTGAATTTGGCGGTGGGAATCGCGTGCCTGTCCATAAACGCCTTGGAGAATGCCTTTGATCCCTCCATGCGGGCAGCGAGCGCACTGGGGCCAAACACCGGGATGCCAACTGGGGCAGGCGCTGTTGACCATCGGAGCCATCCTAGATGTGCGATGCACCGTACCTTTGCGAAAATAGGTCTCGATGCCATCGACCAACGGCTGTTCCGGCCCTGGGAGCACAAGCGACACCTACAGCGGCGTGTAACTGTGAGCGAAGAACATATGAGGACTGGCACGTGGTGCGTTACACACATCGTTCTTGACAGCAAAGTCGACAAGTGCTGGAAAGGCTGATGCAGGAAGGTCGATGTTGGTTGTCTTGGCTTCGTGCGCAGTGCCTCCGTTTCCGGGGCAGACGAAGATACGCTCGACGGTGTTAGAGCGCGCAAGACGCCAGGCAAGGGCGTGTTCTCGTCCGCCGCTGCCGATGACAAGGACGCGGAGGGCCATACAGACGAGGAGGAGGAAGGGACTGGAAGAGCCTGCAGGACGGGCTCTGGGTGGGTGAAAATTATGTGGGACCCCAGGGAGCGTGGACGCAAAGTGGGACGCTTCTAGGCAAAACGTGGGCGAAGAGGAAGAGTTGACGGCACTGTCGCTGCAATGTGCTCCTGGTCCTCACGCCCTCCCAGATAGTCCTACCCTCCTTCTCTCCTTCCTGACCATGCGATGGCACGACCAGGCGAGTTCTCACTCCCACATTTCCATTTACCTCCAGCTCACAGCCCACCAGCACTCCTCCAGTGGCGCTCACCCTCCCGCCAGTCCCTCCGCCGCCAACCCCCCTTCCGAACAAGAACACGGCGGTAGGAAGCTCGCGAAGGACACGGCACATCTGCTAAGGTCCCACAGCGGCATGGGGTTTCTTTCCCGCAGGCACACCAAGAAGGCTGCGGACGCGTCCGCTGAGCCGCCTCTATCCGGAAGGCCCTCCCTAATCGCGTCCGACACCCACAGCAGCAGCGGGAGGGACAAGGACAGCTCCAGTGAGGACCAACATGCCCGTTCGCCATGGGCGTTGTTCACCACCTCCATCATCCCCGAACCCCTCCACGAGTTGCCATCATGGTTTCGCACCGATCTCGATGCGTGGTCCTGCTCCTCCGTCAGCTCCTTCAGGTCCAGGTATCCGATGCACAGTCCGGCTGGTCCTCGTTGGTATCGCAATCACCACCTCTATCCGCCCAAGGAAAATCCCCAGCCATCGCAGTTCTCTCCCTCTTTCCCGCCCATGCTATCTGGTACAGAACGCTCCCAGGAGTCCATCCGGCTCCCAGGGGCCAACAGACCACCATCTACGTCACCCTCGCCGACTCCCAATTCCTCGCAGCTACGTATCATGGACCCCAATGGAAAAGTCAGGACTCGCAAGCTCTCTCAGACTGACAATGTGGACATGTTAGATGTAACTGACCCTTGGGGCCAAAATTGGCACCATGAGTCTCCGTATGATGTTGGCTTGGGCGATCGTAACGTCGTCTCAGATTCAGAGGTCAGAGGTATTATATAATATGCAATGTGTTGAAGGCTTACCCGATTGCAGAGTGATCCTCGCGTGCGCCGAATGAGTTTGAATGCCAATACCAGCCGTCACAGGACTGTAACACCTTCACCCTTATCACAGTCAACGTCTGCCCTACATCTGAATGCAGTTGATTCAGAGAGTCCTCACATTCCTCGTCGGCTGAGCAAACGTCGCAAGCCGTTCGTTGGTCTTTTCAGTGGACATTCTGAGGACGGTGAACATGTTCGTGCGAAGTCATCGTCCGCACCGCCCTCCTCAGCGACCTCGCCTTTGTTCAAGGACGAAGTCGCGCGGAAGAAAACGTCCAGACGCAAGTCCACTGCTGGCCTTCCGTTGACGTCTCCATCACTCTCATCTCTGAATGTCGACTCAGACCGCAAGGAGAAGCATGGCAGCTTTATGGGCCGACTCGCAAGACGGCTTAGCGCAATGCGCCAACCTGACAAGGGCAGGCTTTCAGATGGTATCGACAATGGCTCACCAAATGAAGTTGCTCCTAACGCTGATCCCAGGCCAGCAACATCAGGTGCTGAGGCATCGGCGGAGCCCGCAAATCACGAAGACATTCGTTCTGGAGGAAGCCTCGCGTTCCCGCAGCATGCCACACCGCCGTCGCTAGAGAGCGATTCGGCGCTGACGACGACGACGCCTACGCTAAACTCGTCGCAATCGCAGAGCATCGAAAATCGGGCCTCGATGGGCCACTCCGTCATCGAAGCTGCGCCGATGCTGGGGAATCTCTGCATTGCCAACCCCGACGAGATCAGCGCATCCTCGGGCGCCTCTCCTGTCGTGCAGCCCAAGATGATATCTGAATCAGTAGTTGTTGAAACTCCCAAGGTCAACGGCGCGACCCTCACTACAGGGGAGCACGAGGCTACTACCGAGGTGCCCGTTGAGCCTGTACCGGTCATTGTCGAGACGCCTGCTTCGCCTGAGATGCGGGAGGTGCCTATTCGAGATGTTTCTGTTCCCACAACTGTGGTTGAGGCATCTCCCACTTGGCCTCCACACCCCGCATCGCCGCCTCCTCCGAAGATCCAACACTCTCTTCCTCTAACTCCGAAGACTGAGAGACCGTTGTCTATGACGTCGGATCAGACGATCATATCGTCACCGGAGAACCAGACGCAGGAACTTCCATCGTTTATAGCATCCGTGTCGAACTTGGCTTCCGCCATATCCGTGGATGACCCTGCTCTGGCGAGAGTCTCTACCATTGCCAATCCTCCATCCCCGCGTCCTGTTTCTGCCACAATAAACCCTGCCAAGTTGATGGCTTTCAGCCAGCATACGTCAGAGTCCGCGAAGCATCATGATGAGTCTCCAATGAAGGTCAAAGAGAGCCTCCAGCATGTCAAGTCATCTAGCGCGACTAAGCGCAGGGAGACGGAGACCTTCATGCTTGTTCGTAGTCCCTCAGGCAGCTCGCACCAGCAGGGCGAGGTCATCATGGGTATGGGCGAGCAGTGGGAGGTCGTGGAGTCTCCCACGTCTGCTACGTTCGAGGCTGCGAAGAAGGGTCGGAGGAAGGAGCGCTCGGGCTCGAAGGAACGTGATGCCATTGTGGGTGGCCGCGAGGCGAAGATGCATCGTGCGAGCAACAGCCTCGATGAAACTGCTCCTCAGAACAGGCGGCAGCGCTCGCATGACTTCCCCGGGGAAATGGGCGTGCCGTCGAGCAAGTCTACCCAGATGCCAACTGTGGACAGCACCCATCGCGGGTACACATACGACACTGTCTCATCCACTCGTAGCCATGCGCGGTCCCAACTGTCTCACAGAAGGGAAAGCGAGGCACGCTCCACGTCGCGACATGAACGACATGCATCCGCCGGTGCCTGGCCTTCCTCTGGCGTTCACGATTATGCGAACACGACCGCCACTAAGGATGCTCGGGAGACAGACAGGCACTGGAAGACCAGGAGCATGACCTTCGGGGCCGATAACTCCGTAGTGACCTCGACGACGATAGGGGACTCGTCACAGCGCTCGTCACTCACGAGCTCAGACTCACACGGCGCGCGCATCGAGGCTCTCACTGAACTGCACCGGGCTACAACCCTTCCCTCGAAACACAGCGACGGATCGCTTCACCACTTTCCCTTACATGCACCCTACCAAGGCAGCCACACCATCCCGCAAGTCCATATACCCGTTCCTCCGGCCCCTATTATCTATTCCTCCTTACCACCTGCGCAGTCTCCATCGCGGTCTGGCCGCCGACGAATTTCTCGCTCCTTCTCTGGTCGCGTTCCTTTCCCTATCAAGGACCGTAAGTCCGATCCTCCTTCACTTACGCGTAATTATATTGGCAATCCTCTTCCTGATCCTCCGCGCATATCGCCATTCATGGCGTCACCGCTGCCGCCCCTGGTCACGACCGCGGCCGGGAGCGGATCCGCGCAGTTTGCAGGAGTGCCTACCAGATATTGATTCTCCATTGCATCAGCTTCGTCTGCGCTTTTCAAGGACATTGCTAGACATCACTATGCATCATCTTGCAACATCTTTACTGTTACGGATACTATCACATTTTGAACTTGCTTCCTGGGACCATTCATTGCGGATGTTGCGCACGCTGTATCTGCCAGTTTGGATCCTGTATTCATCTTTGCAGTAATGATTATTAACGTCAGTGACATGATTGAGTTGTTTGGGGTTTCTGCCCCGTACAGAATGAAGTGCAGTGTGCTTCTTGTTTTGCGGTACAATACAAATGGTACAATCCATTCCAGGGACTCATGCACATTACATCCAATGAATGTGATACAACAACGAGAGCAAACGAAAAGCGAAGAATGCTACCCCTCGCGAAAGAAGTTCGTCCAATCAGTCCTGTGATTGGGAGAATTGTCGATAGTCGAGGGGGAAGCTGATTTCTGGATAGTCGTTCCATTGGCGCTCTCCCTCGAGGAAGCGTCTCAGCTTGGCGACTTGTGAAGATAGATACATAACGATGATCTGCATGTCAATGTTGAGCTTGAGTCTCAGGATGTCCTCGCACGTTCGCAACGCTTGTGCGCGCGTCGCAACGAACATATTGCCATCGAAGCCAAGGCGTTTCAAGGCGTCGATGAGCTCGCTGAATTCCGAGCACCAAGCGAGGACGCCAAGCTGCAAAACATACCCGTCATGAGGGAACACTGGATGAATTTGCATGATCGGACGAACCTGTCCATACTGCTTGTATCGCGTGTACAGAACGTTCGGTGCGCTCTTCAGCGCAAAGTCAAACATCTGATTCTGCTCGATTACAGAAGGGTCCGGGATGCGTGTCGGGGCGACAGATGGGGTAGGAGGTGGCTAGTTCATGCTCAGATGCGAATGATCCTCTATTGGGCTGGAATACCACGTACCTCTGGCCGCGGCGGGGGATCCTTGAACCACTCATAGCCCGTATAGTCATACTCCTCCCCAAAATCAACCGTTTCCGTCGGTTTGCCGGAGGCGTCAAGCGATGACATGACTGGTGACGCTTGGGAATCACGTAGGGCAGCCTTCGCTAAAGCGAGCAGATGCTCGGGCACTGAATAACGATCGAACGCAAAAGCTTGAGATGCCCGCTGTGGAGCGATGAATATGGGATAACAGGAACTGTGATGCAGCGTTCGAGAAACGTCTACACTCTCCTCGTCGGGCAGGCAAGAAAGTGGTCGGTCTGCAACAAAAAAAACGTGGGAACAGATGTCAATATGAGCCGTATGCTGTCACACGTGTAACTGCCTACCGTTATCGAAAAGCGCGATTGGTGGCAAGGGCTGCTCGTGATGTCTGGGGGAAGTTGGCGAAGGCGCGCACGACAGAAACAGAAAATTCAGAGACGATCGCTAGTATTTAGCAAGTAAGTCACATTAAGCATCAAGCGTGCCACGTAATCTGAGCACAGTGCGTACCTTTGACGCAAGATCACACGCGAACTGGCTATGGGAGACGAACGAATGGATGCTCTTTCTGTTCTCAGCAACAGAGCAACGGTAGTTCGCGGAAGCACGCGAAGAGGGAGGACAGGAGCGAGGGCGATCGAATATCGAGGACCTTAGAGAAGATATAGGTCTTGTGGGTGGCGTAAAGAGGGTGATGGATGAGGCGCTTGATCGTGGGCTCTCTGGTACGTCCGACTGGTTAGCACACAACTGCATGCTCGTGAAGTAAGCATCCAACCCTAGCTAAGACAAATCAGACATACCTGGAGGTCCGTATCAAACCTCGATGGGACAGGCCGTAGGCGCCGTGGAGGGATCGATAGAGGTGGTGGTAAAGGCGGAGGGATAGGGAGAGGATCTTCCGCGTAGAATTCAAGATCCTTGACGTTGCGCGTCAGCCAGGAAGGGGAGGGCGGAGGAAGGGGAGTTGCACTAGGGGAGAAGCCGATGACAGTAGATGCTCGTGTAGATGCCGTTAAATCGTGAGAATCGACTCCTTCGTCACGCAGGACCTGAATATGATATATGTATTGAGAGAGCTCAGGATCTGACTCTTCGATGGCTTCGCGCAGAGGTGGAATGTCGTTGCGCGGAACTAACGACAAACGCAAAGAGCCGTTCTTGAACACGGACGAGAAGTCGATGCGGTCGAATTGGAGCTCTGGGAGGGAAAAGCACTCCTGCGGCGGGTCTGGCAGATGAGCAGTGGAGGCACTGAGCGGCTGCTGGTATATCTCTTCTGCGTGTGTCTGAGAAGATGAAAATAGGTGCTTTCTGGTAAACCTCCTGAGACTCTTCAGAGACCTGCGTGATGAAAGATGACTTGCGGAGTCAGGGAGGATGGTAGGTGACACGGCGGAAGGCGCTACCGGGACACGAGGGAGAGTGGGAATCTGTTCAGCGCTAGGGCGCTCCGCGGCTTCCTGAAGCGAGGCTCGGAGCTCGGAGAACTCGCACTTGGACGGAGACTCGACTGCACGAAATGGGTCGCTGTCGTAAAACACAGACGCAGTATCGTCTATCGGCGTTGCCTTTGTCGACGACCGCTCGCGTCGTGCGGGAGATAAAGGTAGAGGGGGAGATGAAGGAATGGGAGTGGTTGAATCTGCTGGTAATGGAAGGCGAGGGCTTGTGGGATATGTCGATTGCGACAGCTGATTGGAGTCTCTGCGGGACCTCTTTAGCGAAACACGGGAGAGCTTCCTCAGACGGGCGAAGGTGCGCGATCGGGAGAGGATCGATGAGTCCGCAGGTGCTTCTAGGATCAGCCAGTCAATAACCAGTGAAACAATCAATGTACGAGAGGCCTACCGAGGGCAGAGGAGGAAGACGCGGGATCAGCAATGAGCCCCGATGCACGAAGCTCGTCGTACGAGATTTCCTCAAAGTCGTCAAACAATGGCTCGGACGGTTGTTCCTCCGGAACAGCACTCAAAACCCTTCCACTGACGCTGGCAGCAGGCAAATGATCTAACAAAGGAGAGGACGCAGAGCTGAATGAGCCTGCCAAAAGCTTCGCCGAGGCACGCAGAGAGCCAGAAAGGCTAGGAGCGAGCCTCGACTGGACGCGATGCCTGGAGGAAGACGTGGTGACTTACAAGTCCTGAAGCACGGACTATTGGGAGAGAGACTTGCAAATCGTTCGCGTCGAGCTAAATGAAGGGAAATCAGGCGCGAAGGGGGCGTGTATACCACCTGGCTTCAGCACTTACGATAGAATTTCGGCAGGCGGGGCTATCAGAAGCTCTGACGAAATCGATTCTGCAGTTCACAAGCCTCGTGTACCCGTGAAAAGCTGTCTGCGCGTGCATCAAGCCCATCTAGTTCCACTTCGGGTCGGAGGGGTTCCAGAGCACCGTGTTTCATCAATATAATAACCATCAATGTGCGGCGGTGCGCCGATGGCACGCCAATCCGACGAAGGAGTCCGTTCATCTCAGCCCTCAAGCTCAAGCTTCAAGCTTCCAGGCCGGCAAACAGGTGAAGACGCATGAGATGTCCCTTCCGCTAAATGAAAACGGGGATTGAAGGGACGTTTCGGCCCATGCCATTGGAGCTGGGACAGCACACTTAAGTTAATTATACGCATTCTTCCCTGCAATCCGTGCACGCTTCGACCAAATGCCGTGCACAAACTTAAGATACCGACCCGCATCTGCATGTGTATCACTTCGCATACAGGATCTCACAATGCCCCCCCTGTCATTTCTCACCCACCATGCGTTCTGGCAAATGGAGCGCTAACAGCCTCACCTGTGATGCCTGTGCGCTGCATGAAAGTTGATGGAATGTGCCGAAATGGCGGCTTATCAAGTGGACCGCGTACCTTGAATCTATGAATGTCCGGCAATACTTAGTAATGGCTTTGTTTCTTCCGTATGAACGCACTGGGCTGTCCAATGTCTAGGGCAGCATGCAGGTCTGATATGGCGTCGAGCATGTGTACCGACAGCTTGACCCGAATTTAACGTACATGAATGCGAGTGTCATACATAGTAACTGATTTTCAAAACATCTCTGTAACGTAGAATATCACAGGAATTCAGCTACATAGGCGCATCACACTGAGATACTATAGATACTTATCGATCAATCCAGCAGCGAAGGCTCCTCTTCAATCGTCGCCTTTCGCCGTCTTATCAGCGCTCCCAAAGCACCAACCACCTGCGAGAGCCGTGATACTCCAAACCCATGAACGCGAGCGCGTTTCCTCATCGCCATAAATGAAATCTCTATGACGGAACCCACACCGGCGATTCCCCAGACTGTCGCCAAGGCCGCATAACCACCTCCAATGGAGAAGAACGTGCGACCTTGGTCAAACGGCCACTGCACGCCGATGCGTCTCGACCACGAGCCCTGCCCTACCTGCATGACCTCGCGCATGCCTCCACCGGCAACACCACTGACGCCGCCTTCGCCACCGTCGCACCACAAGACCATGCTCCCGAGTTCCTCTGCGCGCGCCCTCGCCTGTTCCCACATTGCATACCCAACGCTGGTATGCCATGTTCGTGCCGGGGCGAGGATAAGTGCAGGGCGTGAATCCAATGACGCAAAAGAGGAGGGCGATGAGAAATCGAGGCAGATTGAGACAGTCAACGGGATTGGCCGCGTGTAATTGGGCGCCCAGTGTCCTTTACTCCAGCCTTTGGGAGCGGTAAGGTCCAATGTGTACATGCCGGGTGGTTTTGAGGATGAAGTGAGAGAGAACGACTCGGCAACTGTGAAATGCCGTTAATTTGACGAGACTGCAATGAAAATACGAGCTCAACATACTCGGGACAAGCATCCGTTTGTCATATTCCAAGACGGGTCCCTGTTTAGAGAGGAGAGCGAAACTGTTTGTCCGCAACCCACTATTCTTGGTACCGTTCGAATGTTTGGATCCGGGGAGTAGTAACTGCTCGAAGCTGACACCAACAAGCTTGTGGTCATTCATGCGCTTCATAATCTCTTTGAAGGCGGCATCTTTATCTGCAGCAGTGTCAAATCGCACTGCTCCCTCAGGCCAGAGCATAACGCTCGTGCTACTCTGCAATTGTGTACTCTCGAGGATGAAGTCTTCCAAGGTCGGTGCATGAAGACGCTCCCCAGACCACTTTGGATCTGGAAGCACACACGCGACACCCAACGGCGTGGTGTACGGAGAGTCGGGAGGCGCAGGAAGAGAGCTGACAAAATAGGATGGGATCGCGAGAGACACAAGGAGCAGTGCCAAAATCAAGGCATGTCGAGGCTGTGGGGCTTTGGATCTGAAGTTATCGTGTCGTTGATTGTGTGCAGTGTTGTCAAATGTACCTGGAACCACTACCTCTTCGTCGGCATCTTCCACTGTGACACCGTCGAGATCATCCCCCACTGATCCTACTAACCATCTGCCGGCCATCTCAGAGAAGACGACAGCCCACGCCGCTACAACCCAATCAAGGCCCCACGATCCCATGATGGGACGGACCCAGTCATAGGGTCCCAGTGCCAGGACAGGACTCCAAGTGACGAGTCTTCCCACCGGGCTGATGTACGCCACGGAAGCCCAAACTGTCGCCCATATCGCCGGAAAAATGGTGATCGTGCTCCAGGGCGTTGGCGATGATCTTGTCAGTCGGAGCGCAAGCGCAACAGCTGAGATAGAGATGGTAGCCGTGACTGCAGTGAGGCAGGTGAGGACAACGATTGACATTGCCGGAGTGGACAATGCATGCAAGGACGGCTTGAGGTGGGTGACCGCTCCAGCGAGCGATAGAAGTGCGACTTGAGCAACGCCATGGGTCGTTACCTTCTGGCGGGGAACAAAGTATTGAACGTGCAAACGCAACACTGCAAGAAGCACTGCCAATGGAAAAAGGGGTGGAGTTATGGACAAAGCAGTCAGCGCGACAACTGGTGCAATGCCAAGATACACCGACGGATGTCGTACAATGAACGCTTCAAGGGACATCTTGGCCTTCAGCTGCAAGCTGGAGCAAAGAAGGAGTCAGAGACAGAGAGGCGCAGTCACTGGTCTCTCGATGCTTTGTACGGAAGAACCGAAGACTTCCTTGATCGAGGCTTGCTACTATCCGTGCTTGACGCAGCAAAGGCTTCGGTGCAAAAAGAGTTTGCTCTCGTAAGCCAGCTCGCTGGTTATCCGGCCCGCTTGAAGCAAATGTCGAATGCAGTAGCTTGGAGGTTGAATATTTGAATGTCGACGTTGAGGCCTGACGTTGAAAAGGCTTGAAACCTGGGGTCCACCGTGAGGGGGAGCGCTTGGAGACAAGCCACCACGACTTTGGCCGCGCCTGCCTTCCCATGGGGATATACGCATGTAATCAGCGGTACCATCGCTTCAATAGAGGAGAATGATTGTCGACGACACAAAGTTCTTTCATTAGTCTCACAACTTGGGTTCATCTAAACGGCCGCAGAAGCTCCTTCTGTGCGCAGCCGTTGGATTTTACTGACTCTAGTCATTAGACCGTGGCACTGCTCATCATGTGGAACTCGAGTGAGCTTCTCAAGTTGCGACGGACTCCGCTCAGAGGACTCTTCAAGTTCGATATAATTCGTAAGAGAGAATGAATTGATGTCCAGTCGTGTAAACAATACGTCCAGTAATGATGAGACAGAGAGTGGGCAACAGTAGCAACTAAGAAAGCTTACACGTATTGGTCTGTAACAGTACAATCGTGAGTATCGGCTGTAGTGAACACGCCAATTTCCAAAACTCACCTCGAGACGGCGTCACCGCGCATCGAGCTGGCTACAAATAAGTCTTTGCTTGCTCTTTGGAGGCTCGGCACAGCCGCAGGTGGGCCAGGAGCAGGTGCCGCCATTGGCCTCGGTATTGGCGCACTTCACGCTATCCTGCAACATCTTCAGCTACGCGAACACGAGCATGCGTTGATTGCTGAACTCACAGCCATGGCGATGAATGTGTTATGAGTTGGAAAAGTCGAGCGTAGCGTGATATCTGGGGTTCTAGACTAAGGGTCAGTAGTAGTATCGACGGCGCGGGCGTATTTATACCTGCAGGGCTTCAGACCGGAAAATAAATCATATTGCCGTCACCTGGCGATTCTGCTAGAGAGGGTCCTGCCGCGTATCAGTACTCAGTCTCTGATCAAGATCAAGTATCCGTTGTTTGGCATCATCTTATCGGACTGCCTTGCTTGGCAGACACCGGAATGCTTGAGTGTCTCACTGAAAGCCTCAAGCTGTCGTACCCTAGGCCCTGAGGATAGGTCCTGGCTGATGCCTGTGCCATCACTCAGCGTTCTGAGCACTCTCGGAGCAAACTAGCCCTACAAATTTCAACCAAAGTAGAAAATCTCACTGCGCAACGCAGCTATTTGTCACTGATCGTGGCGTTCCGGTATTAGTGAGGATGTCCGAGATCTGCAACATTACCTCCGAAAATGCGGACAGTCTGACCACTAGAAAAAGGGGAATTAGGATGCTATAATACATCAACTGACGTCAGAAATGTTACTCACAAATAGGAGAGGCGTGAGTGGACACCTTGCATGGATGCATCCGTTGCTCACTGGCGCCAATGGATCTGACAGACTAACATGCGAGCCAATTGAAAGGGCCCCATTATGAGATGATTGAGACGTTGCCGAGTTCTAGAGTTGGCAAAGACATAATACGTGGAGGTGGCCAGACATGAGACTTTAGTGTCATACCAGTCGCATCATCGGCGCACTTCTTGCGGGACTCAGAACCACGCCCAACTGTTCTGACTCTGCTAGCGAGCGGAACAACGGAGCTTGTCGCGTACCGCCTGATTCATCTGATCCCGGGTATTTTGAGCGTCGTCAGGGCGTCGATATGATGAAGCTTCTGGGGTTCACACCCCGCCTGTAGCGAAGCCAGGTTAGTGCGCCGCCGCAGATCGAACAGTCTCGAGAGGGCCCGATCGCGTAGCTGAACATATGGAGTTTGTGAAATGATATCCAACGTTGCAGAGGTGTCCAAGGAGCTCTTCATATAATAGCTTTTCGTCAGAAGTCCACCTTGCTGAAACACTCCGAGACAACGAAGCTTTGACGCATTTTAAGAAATTCTCAGGGCCTTGGTCAAAGTGATCATGCGCCGCATGTGCGTGAGCAAGTGGAAGTCCCTGAAGCAGGATGCCGGCGATGTAGACGCTGCGGGCCTTGGCTGGACGTTGTCGAGCCTCCGCAGCTGACATACAAGAGCGCGTTTTGGACATATCAAACACTGCTGTCACATATAGGCACTGCATCTTTTGTCACGAGATAGAAGCCTATGTGATCTATATCAGTATCTGATAATCCCCAGAAGTTCTGCCAGGGGGCGCACCAATGGATCTCATCGAGTTTCGTATCGACTGCCGATTAAGGCTAGTGCTGCATAGGATGGTTCTACGACGGCCGAGCGAACCCTCAATAGAATACCTCCCCAAAGGTACCTTATTCTCAGCAATAGAAGCGCTGTCCATAGCCTGCACTACGGGATCGAGCACTGCGGCTGATCCTGAGCCGGCGTGTCCACACACGTGCGGGACAAGTCTATAGAAAATAGCATATCATGAGGGCAAGAATCGAGACGCTGCCGCCGACGGCAACTCGCGCGGATTCGCTGCTTGAAGAGGGAGACTGGATATAAGCAACCTCAGTCACCATGGCGCGCTTGGCATAGCCAGGCGCACATTTGAGGTCTTCACGTCTTGCAAGGCCTTTCATACGATCCCGTTCAGTCACCACATCCAACATGATCTTCAGTCCGCGAGTCCCGGCTCAGACGACATTCTACCCCTCACCTCACACAATCTTCACAACACAATACGACGAGCCTGTGAGCACGTACTTGATGGACCTACATGGAACCACTGCTCACCTTATCTTAGGATACTAGAGGGTGCGCTCCCACTGAAGCAAGTGGCGGAACGCAATGTTCCTGGCCGACTTACGGCTATGAGGAACTCCCGAAGAACAATTGAGCTCACAGCGCGTCAAACCCTCACCAGTTCCTGTTCCATTGCGGTATGTGGTTATGCCGGGATGATAGCAGCTCGGCATTCTGACATTTGTACTATCAGCGAATGTTGATGTACTCATTATGGTTGTCCCAGCAGTAGATTATATGAGTTTAATGAGATTATAGTTACAGTTCAGTAGCCGTGGTTATGACCAATGCAGTCACTCTAATCGGGTCGATACATACTGTCGAGGATTGAGAGGAGGAACCATGGTCGAGGACCAAATTCTGGTGAGGTGGGGTGTCAAACCGGTATGCCGAACTGCGATGTGCAGAGCAAAGAGTGAGCAAGAAAGCAGAGAAGTAGGCAACGCCTGCAAGTCTCAAGAGAATGAGTTAGAAAGGTGGGTATTATAGGGTGAGCAGAAATGTGTAGGAGAACGGGTGAGAGCCAAGCGCGACGCGTCACAGTCACGCAATAACTATTGACGTGTGTTTGCCGTCGGTGGCTGCTTCGCGAGAGCGATCCGTGAACTTTCCTGGCCTCCGCTCAGAGTGACGATGTCCAGGCGTGTTGCAAGCCAAGTCCACAAACAGGCTTCGCGTCTACTCCGCAAGGGCTACCTCAAACAAGAGCCAGCATGGTATCAAGCTGTTCTTGATCATCCACCACTGCCTCTTCCACCAAAAGCTCCTCCAGAACGGTCCAGTTACGACCTCCCGACGGCAGAGTCCCCCCGACCCACCTCTCATTCTCTATCTCATAAGAACCGACCTCTGCCCATATATTACCTCGAGGATGAAATTCGGCGCCAATTCTTCCAGGACCATCCTTTCGAGGCCTTTCGCCCGCGCACCCTTGTAGAAGGCGCAGCGATAGAGGACGAACATCCAATCAGGGGAATAAGCTGGACCAGGCTACGGCAGCGAGGGAGGAACCCCACGCCGGAAGAGTATGTAGCTGTTGACCTTGTCTTCAAACGTGCTCTGACGGCGTGCACGCAGTGCTATCCGTTTTGCATTGAATCTCCACTTTTACCAGGAGGTGGCCTTGACGGAAGCCTATTCGACCGCGGTAGCCCAATTTCGTGCCTTGCGCTCAGAGCAGGAAGTTGCGAAGAAGATTGCACTTCTTGAAGCCGAGTATATGGGCATCCGACTCGGGCCCACCGTGGTCGACATCACATTTGACAAAGAGGAGCAGGCTCTGAACTCTTGGACAGAACGGCAAGAGGTGAATGTGGGACAGAGCACTTCAAAGAAGCGGTGGAAGGCGATTATGGAGAGGGAGGGTCCTCCTCCATCGTGGACGAGGGGACAGGAGTACGTTCGGTTGTGGCAAGAAGGAATACGGCCGACCTACGCTCCTCTGGTTACGGAACGGAAGATCACGCCAGCCGGGATCGTCGGAGTAACGACAGAGAAGCCAGCAAACAAGCCATTGCTGACCGAGGCAGAAATCAAGCGGAAAGCAGCGGATTATATGAAAATACGACCAGCTCTCTAATGTGCATCCCCGACAAACGTAATCATCTTTTGCATATTATTTCGAGTAGAAGGGAACCAGACATACAGGGTGAATTTGGGGAATGTCCGTCGTAGAGTCTACATGCGTATACTCATGCCTTTGCTGCCCTCGACTGTGCCGCTTGCGCTGCGTTCACGCCCATCCATGTCTTCTCTACCAATCCGAGTAGTCGTTGCATATCCGAGCTCCAGTCGTTCATGACATCCTCCGCGCTCTTGCTGCTCCGGAAGTTCACAATGCCAGTTGGACGGTCAACGCGCGCCCATACCGTGCCAGAGACGACCAGTCGGCAGAGCGTCTCCTCCGCTTGCTGTTGTGTGAGATCGAGCAACTCCGTTAGGCGTAGCAGAGTTATTCGAGTGTAATATTGAGCGACAATTCGGATGTTCTGGGATAACAGTTGGGCGACGGAGCAATGAAGCTGTAAAACTACGGCTCACATGCTCGATAACTCGCGTGTGCAAGTCTTCCCACAGCTTATCACTGCTGAAAACGCTAGTCTGTCGTAGCAGAGGCCCGTACATCTCCTCGATACCTGGCCACCTCATGAGCTCCGGAGTCGTGAAGCAGTTGACAAGAGCACTGATTAAACGTCAATGAATGCGCACTGCAAGAAAATCAAGAGACAAACCGTTGCAGCTCCAGCTTTTCGAGTGCGGGGTCCTTTGATAGACGGTGCAACATATCGGACTGCTCGTTGTCGTGCGGCGCTAGCACCACATAGTAGATGATATGCTCCAGAGCCTGCAGGGTAATGAGATGAGGACTGCAACGTCGTTAGTCAATGGGTACTCACTGCACGCCCACGTCCCGTCACATCCTCTTTGATATTGGGGGTCTCCCATATCTTGTAATAGTACTTCGCAGCATCGAGGTAAGCATCATGTTTGAGTGCGTATTGGATCATCATATCATAATATTTCAGCTTCAGGTCCTAGGATGACAGGTAAGCCTGCGACAGGTTCGCGCATATTCCGGTAACATACCTCGTTCTCCTTTTCTGTCAAGAAAGACTCGTTGACTTTCCTGCCTCCTACGCGAACCTTAACCCATTCCGCCTCGCCACCGCCAATGGAATCCTTCAATCCCTCCTGGCCAACCTCCGCGTCCTTCACCAGTGCTAGAGCAATCAGCAATCGCATCTGCTCGAGAATGAACTCTGTTTTCTCTCTTCGCTCCATGGACGAGTACGTTTCGACTTGCAGATCGGAAAGCAGATCAGAGGCTGTTTGAAGGCAGACTTTCGCAGGCGGTGAACCGAGCCTGGGCGACTTCGCGAGCGATTCATGATGATGCGTTAGCTGGAGTGTGACGCGCGCGCGCGGCGTCTCCAAGAAGATCTACGCAAACTATTATGTTCGCCGTCGTGCACGTCTGATATGGGGCGTACCTTGCCCTCCGTGACGTTTCTCAACGTTTCAATCAATTCCAGCCACTTTTCATCTCCTTCGCGTTCCCGGATCTCGCTCAGCCATCCCATAGCTTGCTCCACCATAGCTTGGATGGAAACTTTGAGCTGACCATGTTTCTTGCTGAGATTCAAGATGCTGGAGTTGAGAAGGGCATAATCTCGGGCTTGATAGCAAAGTTCACAGATCTCCTTCACAAGCCTTGTAGTAGAGGCCGCATCAGAAGCCTGATTAACATCAGCACGAAGGTACAACGCATCTGCATTGCAAAGACACGAACATTTCTTGCATGCTTTTCTAATGCAAACAACTTGTCCAGAGCATCTTGCAGCTTGCCAGCCTATCTTGACATGCTATGGTCACTGCCATAGTTGTAAACTCATGTCTCGAAACGCACCTCCGCTAGCGATCTTGTTTCTGGGAAGAGCTCATCAACCTCCTTAGTATAATCTTTTTCCTGTTTCCTGGGCTCAGCCATGTTATATTGCGAGGCAGAGGCTGGGAAGATGAGTAGACTCGCAGTGCGGATGGTCGTGTCGATGGACTGACGCGTCGCGCTTACGTCCGTACCCAGGTTGCCTTTTCGGGCGATGGAGTGTTTACGGTGCACGTGATCTGACGATTCGATCTCCGCGACATGTCGCGCTTGTGGCTGCGGACTGACCTGGAGATCGAGACTGGGATCAGGCCTTTTGTGACTGATAGCGTCAGCAGAAATAGCATGTTCAACCGCATACGCATAGTCATAAACAGTGTCCTACGATAGTCCGAGCAAGATACGTGAACGTAAGTATAAAGCAAATAATAAGATGAAGGATCATAGACCGACGTGAAAGACGTCCATAGATTGCGAAAAATCCTCCGATGTTCCGCTCGCCCTCTTTTCCAACTCGGTCTCCTCCGAGTCCGATGGCTCTCCTGACAAGTGCTCGACGTCTGAGTCGACCGTGCTTTCAGAGTCTTCTCGTGATGACCCCGAAGGCATGAGAGAGAAAACATAGTTGAAAGGGAATTTGTAGATTTGAGCGACACGGTAACTCAACGATCGCAAGCTTGTCGCCGGCAGCTGGAGATATGAGAACATCGAGGAGGTCATCTCATATTCGTCAATTGATGAGCCATCGTCGTCATAATCGTTTGACATTTCGTCGGTTGCAGGGCATGCATCCACCGCTTGTTCCACGAGCGTTGGGACAAAAAGGATTCCAGTATCGACAAGCACAGGGGTGGCGTCAACGGACACTGACGTCCTTTGTGGGCTGATTTGTACCGAACAATCGACCATCTTGACCGTGGCTTGTACCTCGCCGTCGACGACCTCAGGGCACGCCAGCATGCCCTGCTCCATGGTGGAGACGATCGCGTCAACTCCTTTCTCTGCCGTTTCAGGAGGTACGTATACTTGAGGCTGCGGCTGTTGCTTCCTCTCCATCAAACGGACTTTCTGTAAATGCGGCAGGAATTCGGATACTTTCTGCCATGCGACCGCATTCGCCTCGACGACGCCGGCGCGGTTCTTTTCGTGGAACCACTTTAAGCTATCCAGACGTGGAGCAAGGTGGCTCAAGAGGATGGATGTCTGCAAAGGATCCTTGATCCAGGAGTTGCCAACCTGAAGCCGGAGGAGCGACCGTGAAGATGAGGACCGTGATTCGTAAATCTCTTCCAGTCCGTCAAGTGCGTTGACGACTACCGCGAGAGTATGTAATCGGCGGCAATTACGAGTCAGGGGCGCAAGGCCACTCAGTGTCAGGGGAGGCGCACCCAAGGTTGGAGGGAAGCGTGCGAGCGGACAGAGCCGTAGGGTCTCCAACGAGGGACACATCCTGGACAGATGCGCCACATCCTCGTCCAGGAAGACAACTGACTCAGGCAAATCAATGTCAAGACGGTGTAAGACAGGAAGCGATGACAGATGGACGAGTGGCAAGTGGTACAGAGGTGCATCCCCTCCTCTGGAGGTTGAGCGCACCAGTTCTGAGAACCGCGCCGCGGGGGTTGGACCAACGCGGAGGGCCTGTAGGGTAAACGAGAATTGATCACATATCAATGCACACACGTCCTGCCAATCATCCGAGTCCGGTGGGTCGTCTATAGCAAGTTCAAGGTGGACGAGCGGGCTCGTAAGATGCTTCAAAAAGGCCGAGATATTCGAGGCTTCACCAGACAGCTGCAGGTGGGATAGTTGTGCGAACGCGCCGCGAAGTGAACCATCGCGCGTGAGGCGCATTGCCGATTTGCGGATTTTGGTGAAATCCAGCTCGTCGCTTGAGGCCACACCGCTATCTGTCCCTCCAACTGAAGTGGGCGTCGAAAAGCCGGAGTCGACGCTGATCTCGTCGAAGAACCCCTCAACAGCGGTTGTGGTGCGATTGTTGAGGTCGATATGGAAGCTACGCAAACGCGGTAGGGATGCAGCCCACCTCCCAATGCGCGCAGATACGGCGCCAGGAGCAGCAATGGAGACTCTCTCGAGTGCAACGTTGTGTTCGAAGATATCCGTAAAGTTGTCCGGTAGGTTGGTATGCAGGGTGAATGCGAAGGAGGTGAGACCAGTGTGGGACGCAATCTCGACTAAGAGATCGTGAAGCTTCGGATGCTTCGTACCCACTTCCATCGTCAAATTCTGAAGCTCAGGTCCCAAGAAGAGCCTGCAGCGCTCCAAGCCTGCGGAAGTCTCAGACTTCCATGTCAATGAGGTAAGATTCGGAAGTATCCATGTCCTTGGACGGAGTTCGTCCAAGATAGGGAAGATCGACGGGGAGATAGCCCCGGAAGGCTCTACGTACGAGATGCTGCGAACGCGTTCGCCATATGCTAAAAGCTTGGCCCAGTCATCTGGCTCCGGGTTTTTCGTCTGTGGATTCTGCAGATGAGTATTGTATGAGGGCAGGTATCGATGAAGATACATACCAGACCAAGGCCCGGTCGACGAGCACGTTTGAGAAGCGTGTGAGGGAAAAGGCCAAGAAGCGGCGTGAGCGAGTCGAGGTCACGCCACAAGACGTTCAATGCAGGCTCCTTGATAGCCTTGCATGTGCGCGCCAGGCGCGAAAGTGAGCGCCGCCCACCGGGGCTGTCAAGCACAGCCACGAGCAGCTTGTTCAGTGTGTCAGGATCACGGAGAATTATTGGAGACATGGTTTGTTGATAAACAGAGTAGGGGCGGTGGCGTGCGTTCGAACGTTGATTGGGTTGGACGCGCGAGGAGATGGAAGTGGTCGATTTGCGCGAGCGCAGGCTTGGAAGGCGCGAACGGATTGGCGGTAGCACGGACGAGATACGCTCTGCGAGTGAAGAATGTCGCGAGAGGCTTGGAGGAGAAGACATGGCGTTTGCAGGGCTGAATGAGTACTTATGCACGATGCAGCGCGTGGAACGTCAGGTTGGGGTCCGAAATGCTGCAGGTTGGTGGCTGTTCGGTGGATGGAATCAGCGGACTGTTAATGAGATTAGATGTGGACCTACGTCAACTAATATGCGCAAGGCGAAGGGAATAACGGTACAACGATGTGCACAGCTACTTGAGGAACGTTTCGAACGTACCTCGGAGTAACCTGGCGAGAACTTAATATTAAGATCCATAACGACATTGAAGGCACGTTGTGAAAGGCTGTGAAGAGCGGCAATATACAGTCTGCATGCTGCACCAGCGAGGTCTCAGTCCTTGGGCCTGCGCCGTAAGAAGCCGCACGACACGATGGCCGCCCATTACTTTACACGTGCCGCGCGTTAGTTCCGGACCACGCTCACTACGCACCTCGAGATTCTCACTGCTGACAGAAGAATATTGGTATGTCCAATAGCATCTTTGGTATGCTCCTCGTAACGAGGTACATGCTTTAATATATGCCCTGCAGTGGTAATAACGTGCGATATATATTAGCGTCCTGGTGATGAACCGATGACACATGGCTGAAGAACGTACGATCCTTCCGGTCCCCCTTGAAAGCCAAAATAAGGCCCAGAATCTCACTACCCGGAGCGAATGCTAAAGCTCTGCTACCTCCCAAGGCACCGGCTCTCCTTCCCAGTCCTCTTCTTCCTCATCCACTCCGTCAAAGCCATCACTTATCTCTCCTACCTCCCAAATCTCTCCCCTTTTGACATCATAGTGTGTCTCTCTCCGACCGTACAACAGTCCGTTTACTAGACGCTGCTCTTCCTGAACGCTGTCCCTTCGAGGAGACAAGGCGAGTATGCGCCTGAGTTCATCGGGTAAGCGCACCTCCGTCTTCCCTGCCTCTACATCCAGGCTGTCTAATGGTGGGGAGTCAGGTGGATGTACTGGCTGTGCAGGCCATTGGAACTCCGGATCGTCCAATTCGTCCACAAAAGCGGCAGAGGGCAGTCTATGCGATGATCGTGCACGCTCTACGACCTTCACGTGTTTGTCCTCTTCCGTACTATCATCGTCGCTCTCCTCGCCACCTACTTGCTCAAGTAGTTTCGCCTTCTTTCGGCTAAATGCGGCCGCTGCTTTCCCTTTGCCCTTATCTTTGGCATTGCCCAAAAATGATTGCGATGAAGATTCGGCAGGAGGCGGAGACGGAGGGACCAAGGGGATACGTTGGGAATTGCTGTCGTCATTGACATTTGAAGTCCCAATGTAAGCTTCAGGTTCATTGCCGGGATGTCGGCGCTTCACCGCTGGGGACATCCTATCATCTAAGGTAGTCTTACCGTTGGACGTCGCGGACGGCTTCCCTTTTGCCGTCGGCCTTCCTATGGATGGAACATCGGACCAGAGATCGTCCTTTCCTGGTAGTACAGCCCTGGGAATGCCAGTCTTCGCTGCTTCATTCAACCGCCTTGGTTGGTGAGTGTCCGTGGTCTTGGCTGCCATGAATCCGTTTCTAGACGTCATGCGACCATTCCGACTGCTACTAGTGGCCCAAAAATTCTCCTCGTCCTCCGGTGACGACGGTGAGAGAGCCTGGGAAGGAGACCGTCTAACGCCGAATAGGTGGAGCTTGCTAATCGTACATTTATTGCGTGAGAGTGAGCGAGTGCGAGGCTGCCTCGAGGTATTCTGCGGACTTGGCAGAACCTCATCAAAGAGCACGCAAAAAGCCTTGTCTCCAGGCGGCGGTTTCATGGGCGTAGCTTCCAGGGAAGTCTCTTCGGCATCCTCGGCGGACTGATCGGGGATGTCAATTTCGTCTTCGTCGCTGTCAAGCAATGTACTGGAGAATTTCAATGCACTCTGAGAGCCGACTCGTACACGCTTCTCCTTGACAGGTGATGGCGAGACCGGCTCACCGCGAAGGCGCTTGCGGGCCCGAGTAACCGCAGATTTAACAGAGGGAGTATGCGGGTCAGCGGGCGGAGGCTGCCTCGGCTGAGTAAGTTCAATCAGGGGAAATGGATCCGGCGAAGGCGAGCGCTGGGGGGCTGAGATTTTGGTCTTCGTATGTGCTTTCGGTTTCGTTGGAGTTGCAAACGGATCTGGACGTGGGGGATACTGTGCCAAATCCGGTGGCCCATTAGTCAAGAGGACGTGTTCATTGAGGTATTTATACTTCTTCTTGACAGGAGAGAAGGGATTAGACGTCTGAAGCGGAGGATCGACTCTGACCGCGCGAGCTTTGGGAAGCAACGAAGATGTTGATGCATGGATCGCCTGACGCGACTGCGACCCCGAAGGTATCTCATGACGCGAGGAAGACGATTGAGTGCCGTTGGATGAGGATGACTTGGATAGAGACTTGTAGAGCTTGTACTTGGCCGCTGCGATGGCGTCAAAAGTGAGGCTCGGAGAAGACTGGAGACAGACTGGAGAGAGTACCTATGTCTGGCCTGTCTTTGATCTCCTGGATGGTGGGGTCGCGCGTATATTTGCTCCTAAATTCGCGCTCCCAAGCCTTGATTTCTGCGCGGAGAGAGGCGAGGTCCATGGCAGAGTGGGAAGAGAGGTGGCAGGAGGTGGCCCGTCCGAGACGCGTTATTGACGGAGCACGTGGCCGTTTCCTGAATTGGCGTGGCGAGGCATTGTGATGCACGGGCGCCTGATGGACAATATCTGCCTTCTCGTCTCTCGCTTCCTTGCCACGCCTCTCGCCCGTCCCAGCCATGGCATACCGAGGGCCCATGCTCGCTGTACATCATTATGAGGATGGCCTTCACAACGACCCGAACATGCTGGATGCAGACATCCTTGAATTCGTAGGCGATGACCACATCCACGACCTCCACTCGTTCGTAGCGCGGCCTTCTTCACGCGGTTCCGCATCGTCGCCGCCCCCTCCATATACGCCCATGTCTTGGTCATCTAGTCCCCTGCCTACGCCTGCGTTTTCTGCGCATCATTCCTTCACGATTCCCGCACCACTAATGGCTCAGCAGGAACGCCCCGTTCCACAGAGTATGCTCGACGATCCTGCCTTTTCACCCGATCCACGCCGCAATCCTCATTTCGTCATGACTACGACCGAGGAGATACGTGCTGCATTTGCCGCTCCTTCCAAACCGCCTCATGTACATGTCGCTGACGCGACCAACGCGTGGAAATCACAGCCGTTACCGTTCTCACAGGTCCCGCGAATGCTCCAGCCTGGTTTTAGTGATTCGTCCCACCTGTCCGTACAGCATCCTCGAGCACAATCTGCGCCTTATGTTCCTTTTACCCCACGCGTAATTTCTCGAGATGTGGTCCCTTCTGTATCGAGAGCGAGCACGCACACCATCTCTGCCAGTTCTGTCTTTCCTCTTCACACCGTGTGGCAGCCGCCCGCTACGTATCGCACATCTAGTATCTATTCCGATTCGATCGACGGTATTGAGCCCTTCCTTGTTCAGCGCACGCCCGAAACGTCTTCGCCTTCGTCTACATCGTCGTCCCCACGTGGGTCCCCCCTTTCAGTGGCTTCAAAGACTGCCCTCCCTCCCGCAGCACCAGTCAACGATGAGTACAAAATATCTCATCTTCCTCCACCGCCTGCTGTCTCTGTCGTCCCGCCACCGCGTAGCTCGTCTCTTGCCCATGCTTATCCGAGCCGATCTGCCCAAGCGCCTTTGCCCAATCCGGTCGCAATCGCGTCCGAACCCATACCAACTCGGCCCGAACCTCCTCTGCATAACGAATCTTCACCTGAACTCCACAGCCGCGCCATTCCTGCGTCTCAACGCCTTGCGCGTTCCGCCACAGTACCTGCGCCCCCAGCGCCCCCCGTAAATGCATCTTCTCAGGCTCCGAGTCGCAGTCAATCGCATACCACGCCTCGTGAACAGCAACGAGGACGGAGCAGAGACGTGCAGCCTGTACAGAACGTCCCGCGCAATCGCAGCCGGCGACCGAGCGTGAGCGCTCCACGCGACCTTGACCGTATCGACGAGCTCGATGAGACCGATCCGCGAGGCTTGGCTTGGCATCATGAAAGCCCGTATGAGGCGATTGCGCGCTCAGTCGGCCGACAGAAGGATGGTTCGGGAATGATAGGTGTGGGGACTGCGAACGAAAATGGCACCCAGCGTAAGCATGACAGAAGCAGAGAAAGGACGGTACGTTTTATGTTGCAAGTCGCGAGATTGAGACTTATAAGTTGGTGGCAGCTGCCTATCCCTCAACCTTCCGCAAACCATTTCAGTGTTGAACCTGGGCAGATTTTCCCTACTGGTGCGCTGTTTCAGGCAGCGCAGGCTCCATATGTACCACCGCAAGCGACGTCGTCCTACCCTCCGTTGTCAACTCCATATAACGAGATTTCATCTCAAACCGCTACTTCTCGCCTGAATCCACAGAATGAGTCTGTCTACGCTTCTGTGGCGCCATCTCCCCCGCCCGTTTCGCAGGGCGTTAGTGCACATGGGGCGCATCACCTAGGCAAGACTCAGTCTCGACCTGTCCCAACCACTGAAGAGCAGCCGCCTACCTCCACGTCACAAATTTCAACTCGTCGGTCTCCTCGCCGCGTGCCAGTACCTGTGGACACCGTCAGCCTGGAGCCCAATGCTGAAACTCCTAGTCAGCCTCTGATGCAGCAGCGTCCTTCTCAGCGACCGCATGTCAGGTTTGAGTCTCCCACGAGGCCGCAGGTTAAGCCTCCCTTGAATCAGGGCTCCGTTGACGAGGGGTATAACGCGGGTGCGGGTGCGCAACAGCCTTCTGCTGATACATCCAGTGTGCCATTCCCTGTACAGCAGCCTTCGCGGGTACCCGTTCATACTGCACAGCCACCCGTTGGTCAGCCGCAAGTGCATTCCAACTATCCTGGGTCGAATGAATCATCCTCGACGAGCACGAATGCCGATCTTATTTCTCAGGCGGCAGGCTTTCAACGGCCTGATATACAGCTTCCGCCACGTCGTCCACCACCCAGTTGGCAGATGCAGTCATCGTTGCCTCCTAGTCACCTGCCCAAGCAGCTTGTCATGCCTGCACCGTTGCAGCCATTGGAAGAGCAGCGAAAGGCTGGTCTGGCTCAACAGCAGCAGGACCAGTTTGTCATAGCTCCATATATGGGCAGGACTGCACGATCTGACGAGGGTCACGGTGGACGAACCGATGTCCATGTCCATTCAGGCAAACATGTACTCCACCACTCCGTGTCTCACACAGGTTACTACGATCCGGCGTCGACGCGTGCGAGGAAGGTTGTTCAGGGTCGCGCAGAAGCGATACCCATGACTGGACCGAATGTCCTGCACAAGCGGACGGCGAACAATGTACCCGCTCCTGAGCCACCGGCATCAACCGCAACCACTGCGATGTTCGCCGCTCGGGTCGTCGACACTCGTGATGGAGGTGGGAAAGCGAAGGCCGAGAAAGTCGCGTCGGCGTTGTGGCCTCGAGACCGATGCAAGGACGAGAACGACCACGACCGTGGAGAGAAGAAACATGGGAGGAAGTTGAGCAAACTGGGCAGGAAATTAACGAAATGAAGAGAACCGTACTGAAGAACTCGGACAGCCTTGACTAGTGCAGGCGGTCGCCCTCGAAGAAATCAGCCGAACGCTCGTAAAGTTATACCGATGGTGCATTTTGCATCAACTGACTCAAAACGTTTCTATCTCTACACTTATTAGCTATGTCCCGTTTTGTATTCCCTTTGGTTCTTGCTTAGGACCTGCTTTCACGATGGAATTTTGTAGACTGCAACTGTACTCTTCGTGTAACTGATCTGTCTCTGTTGTATCCAGATGATTCCGTGCTCTCAAAGTACCCTAATTTTGCACACATCACGAGTTAATGTATCCGTTATTTACGGCTGTGTCTACTCAAGATTTCATTGGGATTCATTTTTTCTTCAGGTCGTATTGCGAGATCGGCGAACATCCCGCATACATCGCCCCATACCGGCACCATCGTGACTGCGTGGCGGGTGGCCAGCAGCTCCGAGAGCGGGAATTGAAATAACGTGGCAAGTTACTACTCGAGAAGTGCCGCCCTTGGCGGCAGATCCCTTGCTCGCCTTAGATGCCGTGTAACAAGTGCATAAGGTGTAGTAAATGTTAACTGGTGTCTTACCTTTGAGAAAAAATTGCCTCCATTGCATTTGCTAGTGACAGAGAACGGTAAGCCACCCTGAGCAAATACTGCCAAACAGTGGAAAGCGTTCGGCGTTCATTTCGAGGCTGAGAGCCTTGCTCTGGCGAGCAAGGGACATCAGCGCGAAGGGATCCACGGTACCTCGAGCAAATGCACTCGTCTTCGAGAGAGCACGTTCATTACATGCGAGCATGTGGACGTCGACGTTGCCGACGCCATGGCAGGACGCAAGAACGTGCAGAAACACGCGGAAAGCCCATATCGTGCTTTACCAAGAACATATACGAAGTTGAGATAACGCCCTATTAGACAACTCTTCGGTCACTGCACATGCACAGCAGTACACAGTGCGTCGATAAGTCGTTTGTCTCCGGTGCATCAAAACTTAAGCAGATCGTCGCGACGTGCAATGGCTTGCAGCAGTGCCGGAGCTCTAGCTATAGTCGGAAGCGATGTGGAAATAGTTGCTTCCCTTCCAAGCTAAGCGAGCATATGCAGTGTGCTTGGGCCAATCAAAACCCACATAATAGAACGTTCTATCTCAATGCCTTATTCCCAGCGTGATGTGCCATTAGAGGAACCCCGGAGCAGCGTTGCTGTTACATGTCCATGATGCGCTCTTGATGGGGGCATATGGAGGCGTCGTGAAGAGCCGCATGCGTGTATGCAGGATGCGAACGTTCTTCAGGCTCGGCATCCCATCGTGAGGTATAAAGCCCCGCAAGAGCGTACATTCGCGTCCGCAGGATCGCCGACGTCTCTCCCTCTTCCCCGCGAATCATTGACGCGTCCCTTCCGGTATCATGAGATTGTCAGCCTTCTTCGTCGTGCTCGGCACGCTCATGCTGGGCCAAGCCGCTGCGTTCGTTGCAAAGCGTCAGTCGAGCGGCTGCACTTGCAGCGGTAAGAACGCGAACGGTACTTTTCACTGGGAACATTACGTTGATGCTTGACCGCCTTACCTTCTTAGATAATCATTACAGCTACGACGACATCATTGATGCCATTGATGAAGCTGAGGATGGAGGCGCAGGGTTAGCATCCATATTCCGCTTGATATAGGGCAACACTCACGAAAATGCAGCGACTATCCTCACCAATACCATGACTATGAGGTGAGGAGAGAGGGCTCTCTACGCGATTCCTCGAAGACACTGATGAGTTTACAAGGGTTTCGACTTCCCATCGTGCAGCGGCGAGTACTACGAATACCCTCTCGAGTCTGGCGAAGTGTATGTCGGTGGCAGCCCCGGAGCCGACCGTGTCATTTACGATGATTCTGGTGATTTCTGCGGTAAGCAATGTCCGCTCTTTTCACGAAAAAAGATGCTAACAAGCAGTGTACGTAGCTTGCATCACTCATACTGGGGCATCAAGCTATGATGGATTCGTTGAGTGTGACTTTTAGATACTCCGGGCAATCTGCGTCAATTTCTTGGTAGCGCATCTTGGGAATGTGAAAACCACTGGCTATTGATCATCGCATCATGTCAAGAGAATATATTACACGCGTCATGGGACATACAATTAGTAGTGAAGGCGGAACATGAACTGGAAACTGTACTGCTTGGTATCGGGGTCCCAGTGTGACCAATTCCAATAACCAGCATCATCCGACTCATCCTCGATCTCCCGAGCGGGTATGCGGAATGCGATGGTTTCATACGGCTCAGCTGCGACCTGTTAGGACAATGTTACTTTAGTATTCTACTCGCATGATGTGCTCACGTACTATCAGATATTGATATGCTTTGTTTGGTGGTTCTCTCTTTTGCTCCCAGGCGCTCATGAACCGCCTTCTAGGGATGACACCAGGCTTGATTTGCGGCAGATGCACCTGGACCATCATGCCCTCTTTACCAGTGTCCCTGTCACGAACTTTGGTGACACGGTAACCGGGCCGCCCAATTTTCAAGAAGACTTTACGCTGCACGTTGGTTTGTGCCGGCGCGATCATCAACTGCGTCTCTTTGAGATCGCGAGCAGCTCGGCGAGCCAAATTGGTCTGATGCTTCTTTCCTTGCGTGTGGGCAAGATATGAGCCTTCATTTGTATGAAGCGTCAGGCATAGACGGCATTCTAAGGAGCCCAGGTGGTTGCGGAGGATGTACGGATCCTGAACAGCAGCGATGAAAAAGATGAAGGTGTAGAATCATATACGGACGTACCTTCGCTAGATCAATCGTCTCGAGCGCGAGCTTACGAAGACGTTCACGCCTATCAACATTGGTCTCGGACGCTCCGGCAACACCTCCTCCTCCAAACTTGGAACCAACTCGATTCTACAGATTGCATGAGTCTCAATCCACATCGGTGGCCTGCCAACATACCTGGTAATCTAACACAGGCAGAACATGAGCTCATCATACGCGTCACGGAATATAAAGCATTGCAGCTCACCCATTTTTGAAGCCTACTGCTGAGAAATGCGCAGAGTCGGCTGGAAGTGTGTTGGTTGTCGTTTAAGGCAAGGACGGGCGCCACACTGCTGAGCAATAACATCCGCGGAGATCTCGACCCACGTGGACGAATCTTAGATCCCGATCAGTCCGGTGGCTGAAAATTTGGCTCGAATGCAAGCTGGTCTGCTCGTGCTTGTCTTCTCCCCTTGTCCCGCCACTCGCGTCCTGCGACATTACCACCACCATTGGACACTGAATTGACAGCTAAAACTTCCCTATATTTGCTGCCCCTCTTCTCGATACCATTTGAAAGTATTCCCGACGCAGTGTACGAACTATGGCCTCAGGCAAGAAACGCGTTCTGGACGATGCGTCTACCCATCCCAAGGCTAAGAGACCAAAGACGACTGGGCAGCCAAAGAAGTCTGCGGAGAAGATTGACAACCCATCTTCATCTGCATCTATCTTGTTGACGGAGGAGGTGGATTTTCCTCGCGGTGGTGGGACAAGTCTTACTCCCTTGGAGGTCAAAGCCATCCGTGCCGAGGCCGTGAAGGAAGCCAATGAGAAGATTTTCAAGGTAAGCAATAAATATACTTAATTTGCTCATGCATTTACTCGAGCAGGAAAAGCCGGAATATCGCGGCAAGCGCAGAGACAGAAAAGTTGTCAGTGAGAAAGAGAGTAAAAGGACTAGAAGCGAGACATTACGCATAGAGCACTTGAACTACAAGGTATGAGTCAAATATCATGTACAACTTAGCGTTGCTGCTGATCCATCGCAGCGAATCACCGTAGGAATGAAGCTATTGGGTCAGATTGTCTCAGTGCAACCTCTTGCCCTCATCATCTCTCTGCCCAATCAGCTCTTTGGCCACGTCCCAATCACAGAGGTTTCATCCCAGCTCACGTCTCTACTGGAGTCATTAGAGGAGGATGCGGACGAGGAGCTCTCTGAGGACGGGGAAGAAGGCAGTTCAAAACCCCGCGTTCCGGAATTGTCTCAGATCTTCCACCCTGGGCAATATGTGCGCACTATAGTGTCCATGATTCATCCTGCTGGCACCACGAACACAAGAGGTCTTGGACGTGATCACGACCAGGTACAAAAGGCCAGCCGAAGGGTCGAGCTGAGCCTAGTTCCCGAGAAGGTCAATGCTGGAGTATTGAAGACGGATCTTCGTCCCGGCTTCGTACGTTATGACCCTAGTATCACACTATACCATTCACCTTGAACTGGTAGCGCAGGCTTTGACCGCAGCAATCAAAAGCGTGGAGGACCATGGATATATACTCAACCTAGGCATTCCTGACGTCTCAGGATTCCTGTCATTCAAGGAAGCCAAGAAGGAACCTTTCGAAGGGGATGTGCTCGAAGTCGGACGCGTTGTGAACGCTTGCATAACGAAAGTGTCAGGAAATGGAAGAACCTATTCCTTATCTGTAGACCCAGCAGCATTTCGTGATGCATCGGTACGTGGATCATATACACGATGCCGATCGATTCTTAAATGTATTCTGAACCCCTCCCCCTCCCCCAGCTATCTGAGGTCTCGAGCGTCACATCTATCCTCCCAGGGACGCTGGTTCAGTCTCTGGTGATTGCCGTACTTCCTGATGGACTCAACTTGCAAGTGCTCGGATACTTTGGTGGAACCGTAGACCGGTATCAGATGCCGCTTGGTGACGTGGAGCAGAACTATAAGGTGGGGAAAAAACTCAAGGCGCGAGTTCTGTACGATGTTGGTCTGTCGAGTCCGCCAAGGTTTGCGCTGTCATTGGCCCCGCACGTCATCAAGTTCGACGTCAGAAGGGTTTCTGAGGATAAGCAAGGGGAGGAGTTACAAGTTGCTTTCCCCATTGGAACGATTCTTGAGGCTGTCAAGGTTATCAGGGTGGAAAGTGAACGCGGTCTAGTCGTAGAAGTGTCGCCTGGAGTGATGGGCTTTGTGCACGTATGTTCTTGCCTTTTCCTATCTCACATGTGCGCGGTTGTCGCTTACAAACTAAACTCCTAGATATCTCAAACATCAGATGATCATGTTCCATCATTGTCACCGTCTTCGGGACTTTGGAAGATTGGAACCGTCCACAAAGGCCGCGTGACAGGCTATTTCCCGTTCGACGGCTATCTGCAGCTATCCCTACGACAGTCTGTACTGGAACAGAAGTTCTTGCAGGTTGGCGAGGTTCAGGTTGGGGAGCTTGTTCGGGGGACCGTCAAAAGACTCACTGATTCTGCGCTGTTCGTATCTATCTCGGGCAGTGTGGATGCTGTGATATGGCCGAACCACTATGCGGATATCGTGCTTAAACATCCTCAGAAGAGGTTCATGGCAGGATCGAATATAAAATGTCGGGTGAGTGTGTCATGATTCCTCATGGGCAATTTTTGGACATTATCGACCTCGTCTAGGTTCTCGTAGTTAATCCTGAGCGTAAGCGGATCGTCCTTACTGCGAAAAAGACTCTGTTGGAGTCGAAGTTGCCAATAATTTCCAAGCCAGAAGACGCCGTAGTCGATTTGGTGACGCATGCCGTGGTCTTCAAGGTTACAGATAAAGGTTTGAACGTCGAGTTCTACAACAACGTAATGGCCTTCGTTCCAGCCCGAGAAGCAAGGTCCGTGCTCATTTTTTGTTGAGTTAAGACAAAGTCGCTGACATCGTCGTTGACAGCGAGACTGCGCTGAAATCTCTGTCAGAAGCGTTCCCTATCGGCAAAGCCGTGCAGGTCAAGGTCATCTCCGTTGACCCTGAAAGTAAACGCATATTTGCGAGCATTCGACAGGCATCTCCAACCTTCAAAAAGAATGTTTCGAACATCAACGGAGTAGAAATCGGCGACTCTGTGGAAGGGGTCATTGCGGAGATCCACAAGGAGCAGGCGCTCGTGACGTTGCAGCCGACCCAAGTTCGAGCGCTTCTCTCTCTGATCAACCTCGCGAACCGCCGTGGCTTACCTCTCGCGCAACTTCGCGCATCGCTCAAGGTTGGTGAGGAGCTAGAGGACCTCGTGGTCGTCTCACGCAATCCAGAGAAGGGCTTTGTGCTGGTTGCCACAAAGCCGAAGGAAAAGCAGTTGTTGCCTCAGAATCCAGACCTAAGATTGAATACTGTTGAAGTTGGTCAGGTGTTGGTCGGCCGTGTGGTCCGCCATGTACGCCGAGGTGCATTGGTCAAGTTCACGAACTCGATCTCCGGAACAATTCATCCCACGGACACCTGTGACGATTATGAATCTGGCTCGTTCCTCCCTCCTGTCGATTCCACCCTTAAGGTGGTCGTCATCGCAGTTGACAAGGCCAAGGGACAACTTACATTGTCCACAAGGCCTTCACGTCTCAATCAAGACGAGGACAGGGTAGTAGTTGATCGAGAGATCTCGAACCTCCACGACATCAAAGTGGGCGATACTGTCAGAGGTTTCATAAAGAGCGTTGCCGAGCACGGGCTCTTTGTGACGTTGGGTCGTGACATCGATGCACGAGTGCAAATCAGGGAGCTTTTCGATGAGGCAAGTCCCATTTCCAGTGAATCACTTAATCAAACTAATTATTTCATGAGTTAGTACGTGAAAGACTGGAAGAGCCATTTTGCGGTTGATCAACTCGTTAAAGGCCGCATCACGCAGTATGTATCTTTGAGGAAGTTGAACTCGCTGACTCACCGAGCCTATGGTATAGCATCGATCATAATAAGAAGCAAGTCGAGCTATCGTTCCGGTCCTCAGATTCGAGGAAAGGTGGGCAGTCCGGTTTCGTGATCGGTGATTTCTCCGAAGGGCAGAAGGTCGATGGTCGTGTTAAGAAAATCGAGGAGTACGGTCTGTTCATCGAGATCAAAGGTTCGAAGGTTAGTGGCCTATGTCACAAATCTGAGGTGTGTACTGGTGCTATTTGCATAATTTCCTTCCATCTCACTGTACATTCTAGCTCTCAGACAATCCCGATGCCGACGTCACATTGGCATTGCATAGCTTCCGAATAGATGATCAGGTGAAGGCTGTCATTTTATCGATCGACCAGGAGAAACGTCGTCTTTCCTTCGGTCTCAAGCCGTCGTACTTTGCTGAAGAAGATTTCCGATCCGGAGCCGAGAGTGAAGACTATACTGATGACGATTCGAAAAGACTCGGTGCCATCGATGATGGCGAGGTCGATGACGAAGACATAATGGCGGCACAAGAAGACGCGTCTGACGAGGACTCAGAACAAGTTATGGATGAGAACATGGGGCTGGACATCGATCTAGAAAATGGTTCTCTGCTGCAGCAATCAGTAGCTCAAGTGAACGCAGCCATAGAAGACCGCTTCACTGCGTTCTTGAATCTCAAGGAAGGCTTCCAATGGTCCGCTGAACAACGCCACGAGGAGGACATTGAGATGACATCTTCGTCAGATGAAGAGGAGGATAAAGGCCAAAAGAAAAAGAAACGCAAACGCAAGGAGATCGAGCAAGACTTTACTGCAGATATGCATTCCAAGGTCCCAGAATCCAACGCCGACTTCGAACGAGTGTTGCTCGGGTCTCCCAACTCTTCTTACCTCTGGGTCCAATACATGTCCTTCCAGCTCCAGATCTCTGAAGTGGATAAAGCACGTGAGATTGCTCGACGAGCTCTTCGAACGATCAACTTTCGTGAAGAGCAGGAGAAGCTGAACATCTGGATTGCCCTTCTGAACTTGGAGAACGTGTACGGTACAGAAGAGACGCTTGAAGCTACGTTCAAAGAGGCAGCGCGCTACAACGACTCGAAGACTGTCCATCTGCGCTTGGCTGCGATCCTTGACCAAAGCGGTAGAGACGAAGTATGTTGATGGTCTCAAAACAGCTAGATGAATCGGCTAAACGTATATTTACAGCAAGCTGAGGAGCAATACAAGCGTACATGCAAGAAGTTCGGTCAGAGCTCCAAGGTGTGGACGCTGTTCGGAGAACACTATCTGAAGCGGGGAAAGCCCGAAGAGGCAAGGAAGCTCCTTCCACGCAGTCTGCAGAGCCTGGAGAGGCGGAAGCGTATGCCAATGTCATTGTCTTCATACCGTTATGAGCTCACCTGGTTCACAGACCTGAAGACCATTTCAAAGTTTGCACAGCTAGAATACAAGTTCGGGGATCCAGAGCGTGGCAAAACGGTTTTCGAAGGCATCGTGGACTCACATCCAAAGCGTTGGGATCTGTGGTCGGTCTACATTGATATGGAAGTACTTCAGGGCGACATTATGAGCTTGAGGTAAGTGTTTATCGTACGAAAACAGACGGATTCTGAACATCTCGCCATGCAGAAATATTTGTAACCGTGTGCTTGCTCTGAAAATGACCAGTCATAAGGCGAAGTAGGTATTCCTCTGCATTGCAGCAGTCACTCGAGCTTACATCCTCGGACAGGTCGTTCTTTAAGAAGTGGCTGGAAATAGAACGTCGGATTGGTGATGAGCAGGGAGCAGAGATTGTCAAAGCGAAAGCTATCGAATGGACGCAGCGCGCTGCTGGCTCGTCGTGATTAGTACAGCATTGTACGCTCTTAATCTACTATTTTACCGCGGATATACCTCACAAGAGAGAGCAAATGATAAGCTAGCATATGATGAGATGCGCGAAACCAACCGAACGACAAAAGAGTGGGTGGGTATATGCAAATAAATATCGAAAGAACGTCACGACCGCGATCTCGTACGCTCATGTCCTGAAGAAGTTGGGTCATAGTCCATAAGAGGCCTTCGATTACTCATCGAACTAGCCAGCTGCCGTTGCCAGTCATCAAATTGAGTAGACAGATGCTCGAATGCCATGGCGTTCTCGGAACTTGAAGTGCTCGCACGACGCTCCGAGATATCAGACATAGGCCGACCTTGGCCGAACGTGGGCTGGTCGACTTCGAGAAGTAGACCAATTTTGTGTGACAACTCCTCGTTTTCGCGTTTCAAGGTTAAATTCTCGTCGCTCAACTGCTCCAAAATTGTTTTATCGTGACCTCCACGAGCGATTACCAGGGAATTCTGTAAGCGTTCGATATCTTGCTCAAGCTCCTCGATGCGTGAGAAGCGTTCATCAGACTCTCGTCGAGAAGTGATGACGTTGTCCCTCATGTGCTCGAGGTCCCGTTCCAATGAACCGATCCGCTCACGCAGATCGCGATTGTCATTGTTGAGGCGTTGGACCTGGCGCTGCGCATCCGAGAGCTGGTTGCGCAAGAACTCATGGCTATCTTCCTGAGAGGGTGTATTGCGGCCGTGGCCATTGAGCCCGCGCAACCGCGAGCCCGGCTCCGTGCTGGATGCTCTATCGAGCTCCACCTGCATGCTTTGATTGAGCGTTTTCTGCCTGTTCAGCTCTTCTTTCATTTTGCGCATCATCTTCTCAGTACCTCTGCGGGTAGTAGTCAGACTTGTGTTATTTTATTCCACTTGAACGCTCACTTCACATAATGTACCGCGAGCTGGTAGTCCTCTTCAAGCTGCTGCAAGCGTGCCTTGTACGATGCTTCGGTCTCCTCAAGCTTACGTTCAAGTTCTATCGCACGTATATCCGCAGTACTGTCGGTGCCGTTCTGTCTCTGTGATGAACGCAAGTCGTCCAACTGGGCAGACAAAGAGTCTATCTGGGTCTCAGCGTCCTCTTTCTGACGCAGTGCAGAGCGCAGATCCCGTTCCATATTCTCTTGCTGTCGGAGTTGATCTGCGAGCTTGCTCTCCAGATCCGCTACTCGCGATGACGATGCAGCACCACCGGATGGAGGACGTTCACCATCAACAGCAATGCCATGATCCGCCAAGTACTTGCGCATAACGTCCAAACGGATAGTTGCAGATGAAGCCTCCTTCATTTGCGCCTGGTATTCGGACTCTTTCGACACCAGATCTTTCCGTAACCGGCCACTCTCGGCCAGCGCACTGGAAAGCTGCATCCGCAGACCTGCTACCTGAGCGAGAAGCGATGAGGTCTCTGTCTCTGCATCCCGTGCCTTGTGGCGCTCTTGTGTCAACTCTTCCTGCGTCTCATCGGCACGACGAGTGACATCTTTCAGCATGTCGCGTAACGAAGTGATCTCTCGCTGTAGAGCTTCCAACTTCTCAGCATGGCCATGTGAAACGCGATCCTCATCGCTCTTGAGGTCCCGATACGAGTCAAGCAACTCGCCCAAGTTGCCCGTGGTCAACGCCCTGAATGCATCGGCTTCCTCTCTCGACTTCGCCCATGAATTCTCCACGTCCCGGATCCGCATACGGGCATTCTCCACCTCCGTCGTGCGGGCTTCGAGCTCTCCCCTCAGGTCGGCCAAATCTGTCTCCAGCTGCGCGATCTGTTCTCGGGCATGCATATTCTGAGTGTCGATCTCCTCAGCGCGACTCGAAGCGGTTTGCAATGCAGAGCGCGCTAGTTCGAACGCCCGCATATGCTTCTCGTGTGAGTCTGTCAGCTCTGCCAACTGTGATTGAGACCTGAGGTACTCCGCTTCCCGCTGCTCGAGCAACGAGGTCTGTGTAAGAAGGCGGTCGGTCTGGTCCCTATACATCGTCTCCATTGCAGCATAGTTCTCCTGTAATGCCCGATATGCTTCTGACTCTCGGTCGTGCGACTGAGAGAGGACATCCACGCGCTTCGAAGCATCCTCAGCGCGCGCTTCTGCCTGCTCCATGAGTCTTGTCTGTGTCGCCAGGGCTTCGGAGAGTTCGTTGATCCTGCGGTCTTTCTCCGCCTGCTCGGTCGCCACCACGGAAAGTTTCCTCTCCAAGTCAGCGGAGCGCTCGCGTTCCAGTCTCACATAATCCGCTTTGGAGCCGACCTCCAATGCAGCCAATTTGGCACGGTAGAACGCTGCTTCTTGCAGAGCACCCGCGCGTAGGCGTTCAGCCTCCATAATCCGATCTGACGCTGCCTTTGCCTGGTCAACGACGCTGGTCTGATAACGCTGGTCAGCGGCGACCCCATCTAACAAAAACAAAAGCCATTGCAAACCTGAATCTGCGCTCTCAGCTGCTTGAAGCTGATGATCAGCTCAGTGACCTTCTGCCCATCAATATCATCGTCGTCTGCCCGCTTCAACAGATCCTCTTCCAATTCGGCATACACAAATCCAGCTGTGGACGCCTTCGACAGCGCCGCCTTCATCCATGTCTCGCGCTTCTTCATTGTCTCTATTTCTACCTCTCTGTCCTTGAGGTCCCGGATCAGGTTGGCAGGAGCGTTGCCCGTCGAGGCAGGCTTTAGAAGCGCAGAACCATTAGGCGAAGGCGAGCCCGGCTTCGCCATGTAGAATGCTTCTGCAGGAGGCTTGCCCCTATCCACGTTAGGCGAGGGGCTGCGCGCAGAAAGCACATTGCATCCCATGGCGACGCTAGCCATGCTCGGAGGTTCCTGGCTCTCAATGTGTACCATTGGCGACGTGGCACGGCTGCTGTTGTAGACTGGGCTCTTCGCGCGATTCTGTTCGGGCGATGTCGCCCGTTCGCGGACGTCTGCAGAAGACACCTCAGGGCTGCTGTCGCCCCCATCCATGCTGTCCTCCACCGTAAGCATCGCGCTTTTGCTGCTCTTGGAGATAGTCGAAAGCGACTGCTGCATTGCGACGCCAGTTGGCGCTTTAGTATCTGACCGCTGGCTGGAAGGAGACATCGCTCGACGGACGTCCTCAACATCTGAGCCATGCTGCTCTGGGGACAAAGGTCGCAAACCGTTGATAATCGGTCCTGAGCCCGGCGCTGGCGATGTGGAGTTTTGCGAGGCGCCAATGGAGGATTTCCGGCCTATTGAAGGTGCACCGGTTTGTGGCAGCTTGTTCGAGTCTGGATACTTGATGTGCTCTACATTGAAGGCTTTTCTATGAAACACGTTCATTCCACAACGCAACGAGACGTACTGGTGTCCAAAATATGTACGATTGTTGGGTCCTCTGGCTTCGCAGGGCTACTCAATGATTCTCCTCCGAGACCACCAAGCACAAACACCCGCGAGCCCATGGAGGCCATAGCATGCCCAGAACGGGGGCTCGGTGCCGGACCCATCTTCTGAAACATATACCATCGCTGGTCTAAGAAATTGTGATAAACATTCAGCTGACATATAGAAGGTCATGAAAATGCACTCACTGGATATCTTGAAGGCGCCAAGGTCGCCCAGATCCTTTCCATCCACTCCCCTA
>NW_024468532.1:1361-6747 GCF_001632365.1 Laetiporus sulphureus 93-53 | reverse complement strand
GGGTGGGGTAACACCAGGCTTTGGGATCGTAACGGGAGGCGGAAGGATGAGCCGCCGTTGCGACCATGGATACGCTGGCCGCTGCTGCTGGCCCTGAGGTTGTTGCTGTTGCCCAGACGGGCCTTGAGACTGGAGTTGAGACGGCGAAGAATTGTACTGGGTGCTTTGTGGGCTGCCATTGCCCGGTTCAACGGAGACGCTGCCGTTTCGAGCCTGGCGTTGTGCCTGCACTTGTGGCGGGATGCCGTTCTGCTGTCCGTGAACGTTTGGGCTCCCACGTCCATTCAAAGAGCTGCAGGGGACGCGTTCAGTGACGGCGGTCTCGGCATGGAGGACACACAGCGCATAGAGACGATAGAGCGCCGGGCCGAACGAGGCATGATTGAAGAGCATTGTACACTCACCCATCATAGCTCGTCTCCTTCGAAAGCTGCTTAGGCGCAGGTGGCTGCTGAGCCTGTTGCTGGGCCTGCTGTTGGGCCTGCACCTGCTGAAGCTGTGCGAGGGCGGCGCTCGCAGATGGGACGATGACTGCAGCTGCAGGCGGGGGAGCATGCTTCTTCCGTGTGAAGAATGACATTCTTCTGGATCTGGGATCTAGGAGCGACGGTATGGCTGCTAGATGCGCGGAGCGCAGGTGGGGAGGACGACGGGAAGGAGGGGAGGGGAGAGAAGAGCTCAGCAGGCCCGCCTGTGATGAGCGGAGGATGGACGTGCAGGACGGGACAGTTCCTCGCTACAGCGCGCCTCTAGCAACCGCCTCGCGCTGATCCCCGTTTGCGCCTGTTTGCCGTCCCCGCATTCACCATCTCCCATTATTCTGCTTTCGCGTATGACCACTGCCAACGTAGCTTTCGTTCACGACGACCGCCCGACAAAGTGCTACGGTTCCAGCGCACCGCCCACCTCGGACATCATGCTCAGCGTTGCCAACAATATTGGTTCCCTCCTCCGCTCTCCTACCGCTGGCAGATGCGATTCATCAATGCGTAATCCATAATCACGTCCATGCCCCTTTCGTTGATGTGATCAAGAACAGACAACATTGATCTCCACGAGACTTGGGCAACCGTGATGATCTATGCCGCAGCTGTACCTCAGATGAGCTTGTTCGGGCCAGTGCACCGCTCAGGCTGCCAACTGTGAGATCGCACTACATGCTATGCTTGTTGTCTGAACGCTTTCTGCCGGCAAGAGAATGTTATGAAAGTCTGTTCATTGCGTAACGTGTGGAACGTTCATCATGAACCTGTATCACGAATTTGGAACTCCTTTGCGCGAGTTGGAGACCGTCGCACCGCCTCTACGTTCCGCATACCGTTTGACCCGTTACGCGAAAAGCTAGATTCCTCGAGGCACGATCCTCGACCCTCAGCAAAACAGGCACGGTTGATACAGGTTAATGGAATTCGCCTTGATAAATGCATTCGACATCGTTAGCCCACACGTAGCGGCATACGGTACGGGACTTCCAACATTGCAGAAAACAGGGAGTCAAATAGGGCCACAGCTGAATTCGGGACCCCCAGGACTCCGGAATCTACGCGACGTCGATACGAAACCTTAAGAACTCATGGGAACTCGCCCCCAAACACATGTATGTACGTACATGTGAGGATCGCACGCTTGCTGGATGTGATGTTGAAGATGTATGTCGTCAGCAGGCCTGTCATGAGGTCAACAGCGAGGTCTGCGCCCGATAATTATGCGATCGAGTGTAAACGGATCCCAAAGTTAATGTCCATGTCAAGCTGATGGCGCTGTAGAAGGTGTTTGCATTGTGCACAATTATATGGGCAGGGCAATGATTGAAACCGTCTGATTGCTCGTGCTGCAGCAAAAGGCGGGGGTCGCGGCGGAGTCCGATAACGTTCTGCGAAACAGGGCGAACATAGCGTAGCAACTATTCACTCGCCTCGCGAACGCGAAACGTCATAAATAAACGCGTGACCACCCATCAGTTTTAAGCGCTCGCCCGACCACCCTGCAAAGTTATACGCATTCTCTACCCCACTCCTCCCTCCGCCCAAGCAAAGTGCTGGTCCCCCACCCTCTTAATAGTTTGCGTCTCGATACTTCGTCCCGTGATCCCCTCTTGTATTCCTCCCCTACACCGCACATAGCGCGGTATACAAATACATGTACAAAAAAAAAAAAGTGCTGGTAAAACTAATTAAACTCTGCCTTGTCATGTGAGGCCGGATACGAACAGCACGCTGCATCTAAGCACCAACATTGAGCACGTACGAGCGCTCAGTGCAGGAAGGCCTTTGCGACAGTCACCACCTACGAGAATCCGCCATTGACAATCCTCATCATTACTCCCTCATCATCTCTCCCGGAACCGCCCTTACCGTAACCATCACCGGTAATGCGCCTTTCTGCGCCAAGAACAAATCCTGCATGTCTTCCTCCCACCTCTTCGCATCATACCCCTTCGCAAACTCCAACCTAAACGCCTGCAGCACGCTCGCAAGCACCATGCGCAGTTCCATGAGAGCGACAGGACGTCCCGCGCAGTTCGCGGGGCCCGTCGAGAACGGGATGTATGCGCGTTGCTCGAGGACAAAGTCCGCCTTGGTCTCGGAGGACGAGACGAGCCACCGTTCTGGCCAGAATGTATCGGGCTTGGGAGAGAAATAGCTCGGGTGGTGGTGCAGGACGTACGGAGGGACGTACACCGCGGTACCCTCTGGGATGAAGTCGCTGCGTTAAGCATGATCAGTTAATCGACTCTCGATGACGAGGTGGCAACAGAGCTGATCGAATACGACAGGCCGCTCACCCTGATCCGAGTATGTGGCCGCCGCTCCCAGGCTCAGGCGCACGCTGGAGACACGTCAATATAGACGGTAGGAGGCGCAGGGACTCGTTACTACGCCGGGCATCCATCAGCTCGTCTCTTCACAATATCGCCGCCGGATACGTACATGACCGCGTTGAGGTACTCCATCTGTGCAAGCTTTGCACAGTCGACAGGATCACCCTTCCCTGGCGGAAAATTCGCGTCAATCTCCTCCTGCAGTCGCGCGTAGCACTCCGGGTTCGCGAGGAGAAAGTAGAGTGTATTGCTGAGTGCGGTAGCGGTGGTGTCCGAGCCCGCAACGACAGCCAGCATGGCTGCATTAGAGGGTATGATAGGCGGTGGCTCGGAGTCGTTGTGCTGCTTGCCTTCGTCGAGCTGCGCTGGTCGCGTCGGTCACGATGACATCCACGCGCACCTTACAAGAAAGGAGCACGCCGCGATGAGGACATACCAGATGGTAGAACAGGTCGTTGTGCACGGGACCATCCTTTAGGCGCTTCGCAATTTGCTTGGACGCGAACTGTCCGAGGGCGAGCATCTCCGTGACTGCCCAGGGGATGTACAGCAGCACGGGAGCAAACCATGGGATGTGCTGTGTTAGGGCGGGAAGGCTATCGACGCGGTTGGGTTAGTGGGATGTGAGCGAGGCGGCGGGAGTTCAGAGTAAGTGCACTCACTACAGCTCATCCTCGAGCAACTGCCACAGGCCGTGCTTGTCGCCATCGCGAAGGAGGTCGAAGGGCGCACCAAAACTACACGTAGAGAACAATCAGTAGCAGTGAAGACAGAGAGCGCAAGGTACCCACGCAAAATCTCCCATAAAATCAAAGCTGACCGAGAAAATACGCGTTCATCAGCTTGTCAACGTCATATTCATGCAGTTCGCCACTCACGAGAAGAAACTGAGCCAGCGCGCCATATCCGTCTGCGCCGTCCCGCCGTCTCGCTCGCACTCTCTCCTGATCCCGTCTACGAGCATGCTTGCAAGCTCCATCGCGATCGGCTCGTAGCCCTTGACTGCCTGGGTGGTGAACACGCGGTTCCAGATGCGCCGCGCTTCGGCGTGGTGCGTCCTGTTACGCGACTCGATCAGCGTGCCACGAACGCTCTGTGTGCCCTTGCGGCCCTCGTTCCGGCGACCTTCCCACACTTTACAAACTCAGGTGAGGTCTCATGGTTGACATAGAGAGCGAGCAGCTTACGGGGTCCCTTATGCATGCCATTTGCGCCCAAGATGGATGGGAGGAGCTCAACGTCAATCACTGATAGTTCATTGGGCCCTGCGTTGTCACGCATATATTCAGCATCGACCCGCTTCATCCGCAACACTAGCTAGCACGACGCCTACCGACGCGCACGACTGGCCCATACGTCTCGTGCAACTGCCTAAAGTACTCATGCAGCTTCCCACGGGAAGTCACGTATACCAGCCAGAGCTTTGAGAGCTTGCACGGCAGGGGCCCGGGGTGCTTTGCGAGCGGATGCCACGGCGAGAGGCGATACGCGACGAGAGACGCGAGCAATGTTGAGAAATGGACGGCATACGAGAGTAACACAGAGTGGGCTGTTGACTGCAGGGCAGGGCGGAGCACTGCAGCAGGTATTGCCGGAAGGAGACCAAGTAGCACACTGAGCGAGAGGAGGTCGTTCAGTTCGTATCTCTTGAATATCACGTATGCGACCTATCAGATCCAGTGATCAGCATGCGACGCGTCCAGGAGAGGCTCCAGACTTACGAAGCCAAGGCCAAAGGCCAACGCGAGGCCGCCTTCGAGCGTCGACATAATTGTCGCGGGATGGTTGTGTAAAACGTAGCGGTTGAACGCAAGTGCGCCTTACGATCTCTGACAGAAGCGCGCGCCTCTCGGTACGCCGTGGAACGCAAAATGACACCGTCACACATGGTGAAGTAGTGGTCATTGCAATGATTCTCCAAGAATATGGGCAAATGGGGTGGCTCGCCGCATTATCCACGCGAGATCGCGAAAGGCTAGCTCAGTAGCGACTATAGACGCCATCGATGCCCTGGACGCGACCTCATGACACCGCGTAGAATGATCATGTCTTCAATTGCATTGCTCTATGCCGTAATCGTGTGTCAATTTCCCTCACGGTTCTCTATCCCAAAGTTCTATTTCCAAGACCTTGTTTCTTCGACTTCAAGAACGGTTTGGATACTTTATGTTCTCTGCAATGCGATTGGAACTGTGAGCATCAGGAGGATTAAGCAAATCGAAGATACACACCAGTCTCCAAGACGTGTATGACGTCTGGATCCTCGGGCTCTCCTCCGAGACCACCAAGCACAAACACCCGCGAGCCCACGGAAGCCATAGCATGCCCAGAACGGGGGCTCGGTGCCGGACCCATCTTCTGAAACATATACCATCGCTGGTCTAAGAAGTTGTGATAAACATTCAGCTGACATATAGAAGGTCATGAAAATGCACTCACTGGATATCTTGAAGGCGCCAAGGTCGCCCAAATCCTTTCCATCCACTCCCCTATCTCCAAATACATAAATTACATCATCAACTAGCGACGCAGCGTGGCCTTCTCGTGGCGAAGGAATGTAACCGA
>NW_024468532.1:0-621 GCF_001632365.1 Laetiporus sulphureus 93-53 | reverse complement strand
CGCACGCTATCGCGCACAAGACCGCCGAATATAAAAAGTTCGCCCGCGGCAGTGGCCGTCATCGGCATCGCATGACCATATCTAGGGAAAGGCGAGGGCGACGGTGTGTTGGGAGGGGCGACACCGAGCTTCGGGATCGTGAGGGAAGGCGTGAGCGTGAGCCGCTGTTGAGACCATGGATATGCTGGTTGCATTTTATTGGATACTCTGCAGCTGTGCAGGTAGAAATAAGATGAGGGAGAAAACGAAGACGGGCTGAAAAGGTTTGCCTATGCGCCGGTCACCACGGGCATTATCTTCGACAGATCCATAATGCACTGGCAGACGCCCCAACGCAGCCCGTCATCAGGAATATGTGCATCTGTTGTGCGGTTCGATGCCAATCGAGAGGTCGTGGTTGATGTAGGCCGCGCTTGACCCTCCTTTTCAAGTGCACGAGAGACGGTTTTGTCGAAGGCACATAGTATAGTCGTAACGCTGGGGTCAATGCGGAACGCGTGACGTCACGGAGATGGACGAGTGACGCTGGTGGACATCGCTGGTCTCTCTTTGCATTTCCCCATGAGGCCCCCACGCGCACGCCCCGCTCCAAAGGCGCTCAGTCTCTCCATCCCCCGCTCA